>NC_056630.2:126298643-126589251 GCF_002870075.4 Lactuca sativa | reverse complement strand
GAAGATCAAACCTTGTCATGGGTTTTGTCCGGCCGTTTTCTAGTCTCCACTCTCCATCCTTCCAGCCGAATATGTACTGATATAGGACAATTTCGGGTCTCAGCATCGGAGAGCCTCTTACCAAATCTTGATAGTCGTTGACGACACTGCATATATATATATATATATATATATATATATATATATATATATATATATATATATATATATATATATATATATATAACTTACTGATCTTCTCAACAAATTTTTAAAAACAAACAATCGTTTTTTACATACTACAGACTTTTTTCCACATCTTCTTCTCCAGATGTGGAAAAAAACCATATATATTTTATATTTTAAAAAAATAACATTTTAATGAAAATATAAGTTTTTTACAAAAAAAAAAAAAAAAAAAAAAAAAAAAAAAAAAAGGAGAGAGAGAGAGAGAGAAGGTGGGGGGGGGGGGGGGGGGGGGGGTTACCTTATCCCTTACGAGAAGGTACTTGACACATTCACTTGGAAGTTCAAAGTGTCCATCAACATGATGGACAGTCCATGATGTTCTTAGGCCTCTTTTATGCATCCCTTGTTGTGGGCAATCATTTGTTGGATTTTGGACTAACGTTAATATCCCCTATTGTTGTGGGCAAAATTGTCAAATAGCTATTTTGGAAATTGAATCAAAGTGTAAGAAACAAAAGGAGTAATGTGGTATCTTATAAAAGTTTAGATAGCATTTAATTGAACCATTAACTCACTATCTTATATCAACCCGACAACTCATTTTACCTTATCTAAAAAAATACTTGTTTCATATGAACTCACTTTGATTTGTTACAAAACCAGGTTATTTTGCTACCTCTTACTAATACTTAAAAATCCATATATTGATGCTTGTTTTTTTTCTTAATGCAAGCGCATGATGCTTACTTTCTCTATAACCAATATACTCTCTGAAGTCTCCTCCTGCCTCTTGAATGATAATGGGATGCTTGCAAGTGCTTCCTTGTTTATCACATAATCAAATGAATCAATCATAACAAAAAAAATCATATGTTATAATACACATACAAATACACACGCATACACATATGTACAAACATATAGATACATAATACACATATATAATAATTAAAGTCATTTTAATAGTTAAATATGTAAATAGCTATAAATGCATAGTTACTCATGCATATGTATGAGCACTATAAAAACGATGAAGATATTGTTTTCAAAAGCTGTAAGTCTATGAGTCTATTACAAATGAGTCATTCTTAACTCTATATGCCCGTATTTACAATTTTATGCACTTAATTACAGTCATCTCTAAATAACTTAAAATTAATGATCATGTGGAGTTGATGAAACAATGATGAATTGAAATATAAATTACCTCAACCATGTTGACATTAGCTTTTAGTCCATGATGACAAATGGTGGAAATTGTAGGAATTGTATTTTCACTAAAAAGTGTATCCTCTTTCTCATAGGATATCCTTGGCTACAACATTAAACAAAACTATCATTACTTAAATAAATAAAATGCAAAGATCCATATAAAAAAAAACTAACATGAGGTATAACCCATAACTATTTCACATGTGATTGAAGATAGAAATTGCATCTTAAACGATTTAAAAACTGATAAGATGCTAAAATTCTTACATACGCATTTAAATCAAGAACATATGAACGTTTCTTCCACGATGTTGCGTCTAACAAGTTTTCATCTGAAAAAGATGTCATTTTTTTCAGAATAAGATGTATGTGTATACCATGTTCAAATGGACATACAAATTAACCTATAATTCATAGCTAACAAGTATTTATAATGGTAAATAGTATTGTATCTATACATCATAAAAATTTATAGAATAATGTCTAATCAATGTAAAGATACATGACCATTTTTGCTCTCATGAATCATAATATCTTTTGATTTATTTTGTAAAGATTCCATTGGTTTATAGTAGATATTATATCATTTACCATAATTTGTTTGTTTCTTAACAATGATTTTATTATTTACCATATAAAATTATATATTTTCCAATCATGGATTATTATACAGATCCCTCAAACTACACAAAGCAATACGTGTGAAACTGGTCATATTCATGAACTGAACCGAAAATGTGCATGCACAAGTACTACTATATCGAATAAATGGTTGTTTGATAGTTAATGCTTGAATCAAATTTTATTTAGTTAAGGTCTAGTCAATTTCTAGACTGGATCAGCAGCAACAACCGGTTTTGTATCAATTCCTAGACTGGATCAAACCAGACAGTATCTTCAAAAACCAAGGTGAACCAGTGTGATACAACAGGTAAAAAACCATTTGAACCGTTTTATTGTATTTTGATAGATGGATTTCACTTGGTCCATTAAAAAAACAATTATTTCCAAAGAAAATTAAAAAGTTCAGTTGATCAAGTTACCCAAAGTGTACATAGATCAACCGTCGGTCGAACCAGACATAAAACCCGTGCAACTAAAAAACAAGATTTTAAAATCTTATGTCTGACAACATCGGACAAGCCAAAGGCATATATCAGAGTCAGAACCTCAGAGAATTCTAAATGTAATATACCAAGTAAGACACAGCCACTTATCAGAATTGGTAAGAAGCATATCAAACAATCCTCAACTTTAATTATTATTTGTCCACTCCAAATATCATTTTATTCAAAATTCTACAATTACGGTTGTGGTGGATTATTTTAAGGGAGTCTGTTTTTCTTTATATATATATATATATATATATATATATATATATATATATATATATATATATATATATATATATATATATATATATATATATATATATATATATATATATATATGAAAAGAATACACATGGAACATGGTATTTAGATTTTAACTAAAAGAACGCTTTACTTTTTTGAAATTTTAAAGAAAACTTGACAAATAAAACATTTCTGGTTGCATGTCAATTCAAATCCTGCATCTGCAACACAAACATACACACATACACCACCAACACAGCCCACTTGCACATATACATTTACATATACCCACCCCCCCACCCAACGACTCTTTCTTTAGTCAAATGTTTCATCAGCATACGAATTGAGTGCACCAATCAACCCTGTATGTGTGTCTGCAACTTGGCTTCATCAATAACCTTCTCTCAAGCCCTCCTAAACACCTAACCTAATAAAGTACCCATTGAAAACAATTAACACATAACAGATATTTATAATGTCATAAAACTACAACACTACTCATGTCATGTCATGACTGATGAGATTCAATGGAATAACCAAGCAGTAAACAAACATTGAGATAAATAATATCGAAATTTGGCAAATATTTATACAACCACTATATAATATAAATAATATATTATGTTGTTTTCATAGTTAAACTAAAATGATTTTTTGGGCATAAATATTTACAATAACTGTACAGATAGATTAAGAGGCAGGTGGATCAAATATTCAAATCCACATATACAGGATGTCGTACCATGAACATGAAAAATTCATCTTAATTTCCTACCCAATCTGCCACTCCCCTGACCCTGACCCTGACCAAAAATAATAAACTGATTATATAACATATAATATCCTAAAATTACTTTATAATAATGTTGAAAACTATAATTAACTTGCCCTCCCTCCCTCAAGTCATTTGGGTAAACCAATTAATGCGGATAAAATAATCAAAAAAATATAGATGAAGATGATCTAAGAACTCATTGCCAACACTAGAAGCAATAAAGCAAAAGCCAATTCTGATAGTTTTGAGGTTTTAATTTAAATTTCAAAAAGCAGAAAAAATTATAACTAAGAGTGTGGAGAACAGACCTCCAGTAGAGTAGAAGTATAGGTCACATGAAGACTATATTATATATATATATATCTCTATAGCATTAGAAAAGCTCCAATTGATGTCTGATGCAACACTTTTGAACTACGATCAAGTCCATGAGAAGCCACCTATCAATATCATCAAATCAACAACATGGATGGGGGATTATTAACAACTTAAAATAATCATTATGAATTTGTAATCAATCTACCATATGACTCAATGCTGCATAGCGTTCCTCGTTCAGATACAATGGCTTTCCCCTATGCATTTCAACATCCTGCAATCAACCATTATTATTCACACAAAAACTTTATATATAGATTATATTATCCGTTTTTAATTTCTTCTGATGTTTTCTTCCAAAAAAGTAAAAACTTTGAACAATAAAAACTGCCTACCTCTTCACCAAATGCATCCAAGTATGGAGATGGCCAACGTGCCTGACGTGCAGATCTTTGAAGTAATATTGTGGTTTTCTACACTCATCAATATCTAATATCAGAACATGATATTATTTAAATAATAAAAAAAAAATTAATCCAATCAGTGAGACTTACCCTGATTAAAAGAAACACACCAGTACCAGCACCACAAGACATTGCATGAGTTTGGCACTTGTTATTCCTAAACACAAACAACATGTGTCAATTGTCAAATATAATTTCATATTCAAACTAAAAAAATTGGGACCCAAGTACATTTTTGGTCCCTGAGTATAGTTGTTTTGTTTCAATTTTGGTCCCAAAAAAAATTTCTCTAGCAATTTTGGTCCTTATTTGAGGTTTGTATAATGTTTTTCGTCTCTCTTACAAGTATAATGACTATTTTTGGGACCAAAATTGCAAAAATCAGCAATACTTGGGGACCAAAAAATGTAATTTACTTGGCATTAAATAAAATTAAGTATTAAATAAACCTGCAGCATGTCTTCCAGCTTGGTGAGCACAATTTACCACACAACAAGCATAATGCAGGTTCATCTTGAACTGCTCCACAGTCAACACACTTCTGTTTTATGTACCTGAAGATTAAAAAAAAAAAATAAAAAAAAAAAAAAAAAAAAAA
Source organism: Lactuca sativa (assembly GCF_002870075.4). NCBI lineage: Eukaryota > Viridiplantae > Streptophyta > Magnoliopsida > Asterales > Asteraceae > Lactuca > Lactuca sativa. The sequence goes on along the minus strand of NC_056630.2, from coordinate 126,584,361 downwards.
AAAAAAAAAAAGCCCTAATAAATCAAATAAAGATCAAAATCATAGTTTAATTAAGACATTTTTTTAAAAGAATAGTAAGAACCTTTGTAAGAGATCTTGGTAGAGGTAAGGCAAAACCATCAACTTAAATGGGACAACAGGGGTTTTGTACAAAACCCCTACTTCAAATTCTCTAGCAAAATGATTCAACCATTTTAAAACCAGAGAACGTGACACCTCATCATTAACAATGTTCTCTAATGTTGGAATCTTGAACATCTTCTCCAACTCTTCAATTTCAACAAACTCTTCAGCAAAACCATAAGCAAAATCCATTCTATCTTCAAATGATTGTGATGATCTATGGGCCCCACTAAACGGTGCTAAACTTGAAGAGTTCATTAATTTCCATAACAGTGCACACCTTCTTAAGAATGGAAAGCTCAAGCTACGAATTGTCTCCTTAATATCACGAGAACTATCAATATAATTGGAAACAAAATATTGACGTATCAACACGTGTTCACCCATGAATTTGTATATGTCTGTGATGAGAGATTCATGGTAACTGAAATCATCCATAGCAGATTCGTTTTTCCCAAAATATGTTATTACAGCCTGTAAAACAGAATTAACAAATGACTTAAACCAAAGGAGAAATAGATTAAATAAACTAGAAAGAGTAAACTATAAAGTATATTTATTTGTCTATATTGATAAGAAGGATAAAGGAGGTTTGCAATTTACTCAAATAGAAGAGAAGTTATATGAACCTGAGTAATGGAGACAACATAGCACATATGAACAAGAGGCAAGAATGATTTCTCAGAGGACATAAATGGGACTGGAAGACAGAAGAGGATCCACATTAAAGTTGAAAAGGGATCAGATGCAAGGACAGGATTGGATGCCATGGTCCAAAACTGTACATCAGGGAATCGTATGCCCATGTCAGCATTTTCCAATATGCTCATCATATTTTCTGAAAACAAAATCAACAAAATCAATTTCACAAAAAACATGTAAACTCATTAAAGTAAAAGTAATAACATACCTTCAACTCTGTTTGTATGACCAGGTAGTTCATTGAGAGTATCAGCATGTATAGACTTTGCAAACTGTTGAATACACCTTAATCTTAAAAGAACATCAAGAGAATTTTGGGAACGGATGCTGTGGACAATTTTCAGCAACAATGACAAAATGAAGCCACTGGAAGATCTTAATTCCTCATACAATGAACTAACGCTATAATTGGTGGCATGTGAAGTTTTTTCAGATCTAGCAGCAATTTCTGTAGACACAAGGGAATACTTGAGTGTGTCCCACATGATCATGGAGTCGCTCAATCGACTTGATCCTGAGATTTTATCATTTCCTGGAAAATACATTTCATGTAGTAAATGAACCACAGATTCAAGATTCGCCCCTGTTCCTCCTTTGTGTTTTACTGGAAAAGATTTGAGGAACTCGTTCCTTCTAGAAACATCTGCAGAAGCTTGTAAAAGAGAGAGGGATTGTTTAAGAAGAAGAAGATGTTCAGATGATTCGTAGTTAGCAGCATCCATGGGGGACAGATTTGGAATTTTGGATGCTACACTCTCCTTCATTATCGTTCCTTCTCTAGGCAAATCAGGTAGGACAGAATTTGCAAGGCCCCGACAAACAGGACATAAAAACTCCCCCTGGACATCAAAAAATAAAAATATAAGAAAAAAATTATAAATTATTTGCATAAAGATCTACAATGGACTTGAACAAGATGCACCTGATCCGGATCCACAATATGTCCTCCTTCAAAATCAATCCTTCTTGTGTATCTGCAGACAATATATCCCACATCTTAGGTGATCCCAAAATATATGTACATACAATGTTTTGGTCATGTATATTTCTGATAAGGGCAACATAGTCATTTTACGTTGGTCATGGACCAAAGCCAAAACAAAACCAAACCACATCGATAGCCAAAACGGGAACTTTCTTTCAGGGACGAAACTTACAATTAACCCTTGTTAATTTTATAAAAAAAGAAATAATGAGAGATAAGGGTAAAATAGTCATTTTACCTTTCCTTCAGGGAGCGTAGATAACGATCAAGGCAACCTTGATGGACAGCATGGCCACAAGAAGTAACATAAATGCCATTACAATCCGAAGGCCCAAATCCATCATATGGCAACCGTGAAGTAACTGAAGCACCTATCTGTGGCTTACCATTAGGGGACCCCACGTTTTCTGATGAAGATGATGATGATGATGATGGATTATTTACAACTTCATGAGAGAGAGAGGCAATGTACTTTCCAAGCAAAAGAGATTCATTTGTATCATAACTACTGTATGAACTACTTCCAGGAATCGAAAAATCCACCTCATCAATCAAAACGTCTGATTCCCCCACATTATTTTCCATAACATCCAGAATGAGTGTGTACATATCTTCTTCAAATGCATCACCCGAAGCTGAAGCTGTGGTTTGTTGACTTTGACTACTATCATGTGCTGTTTGAGGAGGAATATTTATATTGTTGAGAGAAGGGAATCGGGTTTTTATAAACTCCAGAAAAGCATCAACCTCTCTTGGTTGACCAGTGGATGCAAATTCATTAATTGCAGTCTGAATGACTTCCATTAACTGGGAATTTACTGTTTCAGATGATTTAACAGTCAATGTGTCCTCATTGACTTGTTCCTTTCCAGATCTTTGAGCTTCTTTTTCCCATGATGGGGGACCTTTGTCAAGTAAACTCACAAGCCTGGATTTCTTGTATCAGGAAATCAGATATGAGGTCAGTTCATGGTCAAATAGTCAAATAGTCAAATGTAATATAAACAATAGTAGATTACCAACCTGGAGTAGAATTAGAAAAGAGACAGGAATCTTGGAATTTGCATCATGACAAAGAGAGCAGACAACTTGTACATCTGAATCATTTGTGACATCAGGAAGACTTTCTTCAGGGTCATTTGTGTCATCTAAGCCAGTGTCTTCTGTCATATTCTCCATGAACTTTGACTGCTGAGCCTTCATCTTTTCCTGTATGTAACATAACAAAATTAAAAATTAAAAAGGGTAGGAGAAATCTCTTATTTTCTAAGGGCATCTCCAATCCAAAACCATTTGTTACACCAAAATGGTGTTATCAAAATTCGGTGTTAAAAGTTTCCTCTGTACAAATTGATCCTTCAACTTTAAAATTATGCATTTTTAGTTTATTATTTGTATGATAATTTTATTTATGTAATATTTGTTACTTGTGACGTTATATTACGAATTTGATTGATATAACCTATTATGTGTATTAATTTAACGTTTATATTTCAAACTTATTTAAAAATGTAGTACTTCCTAATAATTTAAAACAAAATACATATTTAAATAAAACACATAGCTGAAGCTCATTTCAGTCCACAAAATGCTTTAACTAATTGATCATCTGTGGAGAAACCATTCCAACGCATAAATGTGCAATATTTTTCAAAAATATGTCTACTATTTTCAAAATGCATGTGGAACATTTATTTTAATGTGTGTTGAATATATTTATTTCAAAATACAAGTGTAATTATATATGAATAATTTATTTTTGTTATAACTTGTCTAATAATGTAATTTAAGAAGTTACTGTAACAAAAAAAAATATGGGTGAAATTTGTATAAAGCTAATAGATACAATGTTTTTCTTAAATCTAAAAAAGCTGGAAAACTATAACTGAGTAACTGACCATTATAGCAGCTTGTCTCTCACGTGCTTTTGCCTTTCTTTTTTCACTATCAGAAACAGGTGCACTGTTGTTACTCACATCACCAGAATAAGATAACTGATTAACAACTTCAGGCGCCAACATTTGCAGTTTTGTTAAACATCCAGCATCCAGCTCAGCAAACTTCTGAAGAAGATTCTTAATCAAAGAAGAAAGGTCAAACCCACCAGACTCCACATAGTTATAAGCATTTTCCTTCTTATTTATCCTCATTAGCGACACAAGAAGCGACAGCAAGCTTTGATCATCATATCCATCATTCAACCCTGTAGATATTTCTTCAGCAGCAAAGACTAAAAGGGGAATAGAATTATCAAAACCACCAGATTGTGACTCGATCTGTGCTTGAGAAATGTCCAAAGCTAGTGACAACAAGTGCAATGCTGTTATAAGAACGCCATCTGGCGCACGCGATGCGATTAATTTATCTGTAAAAAGCGCGTAGAAAAGAACAGATCGGATGATTTGAAGAACTATTTTACATGTGGCTACTTTAGCTAACCCATTAAGAGGAGGATAGATTTTTGTCCATTTTGGGAGCTGATTCATCAATGCAGAAACACTACAAAAACGCAAGTATCTTTCTTCTGCAACTTGCAAGTCTCGTGAGTTCCAACGAGGATGATACAAATCCAACTCTTTCCAGTATTCCAACCGTAATTTGTACATACCCTAAGATAAAATGGCAGTATCGTAATTTTAGCGCATGGAAAGGAATTTAACTTCACGTTGATTAAAAAAAATTACTCATCCCATTACCTGTTTGATTCCAGATGGATATGAATACTCGGCTACAGTGTCTAAAATTTGTTGAAATTGTTCTACTTTGGAAAGGTCACGAGGAAGGGATTTGACCAGTTGACTATGAGTAGCATTTCCGGTTGATAGCTTATAGATTAACTCACGTTGTAGACATTGAGCTGTAGTTAATCCACAAAATCGCCTTTCTTTTACTATCTGTATAATAAGATTTAGCATTTCTTGTACCAAAACCGCTTCATACCTGAAAATATCATAGATATTATTGTTACATTACCTATTGTTAGTCTCACTGATTAGATATTAGCTTTGGTGATGACATTAGAAAAAAATACAGAGTCTCGATAACCGAGCCGGTCGGTTTAAAAAGGTCTTTCAAGTGCTGTGGTCGGTTTTACCTAGTCAGTTTATAAAGAAGCTTTTGCTGACATGGCACCAAAATCTTTAACATAGTTATCATGAAGATTTTATAAATACATGTTCATTCCTTATGAAGGGAATCGGTGCAACAGTCTCTCAATTTGTTAAACAGAAAAATATGTTATAGCCTTTTGTGTGAGAATCACTTATATGAGCTTTCCTTCTAGATTAGCTTTTTTGTGAATCTTCCATTCAAAATAGAAAATTACTTTCCATATTGATCCTGTTGATTTAGGAGTTAGGACAGCATTGAATTTATTCCAATTGTTCATCAACATCTATGCATAACAATAACATGTTCTCACACACAAAGAGAAAGTTTCAGGAAAGATACGTACTCACTAGCTCTTTCCAAATTTAAGGAAAGATAACTTGAAAGACCAAAACGTTCGATGATTCTAGCAATATAAAGATCTGCAGGGGCTAATGCAGCACAACACTGTAGAAGAAATAGATCAAGTTCTAAACCCTGTTCAGACCTGAAAAGAGAGAAAAAGAAGAATGAAAATCAATCTTAGAAGAAGGGTAGGTAAAAAGATGTAATTTGGAAATTTTTGCATACATACCATCGAACAGAACGATACCACTCATAAGATAATATTGCAGCATCCCCGTTTTTTCTCCACATTCCAGCATGAACTTCACTACAGAAAACCCTAATTCGCAAAGGATGTTCCATTACAAAAGCTGAGAATCCATACGGGTGGCAACCACCTAAAACATGACCAAAGAAATCACCATATACAGCTGGCAATCCAGATTCAGATTCAGATTCAGATTCACCATAACATCTTTTTAATGCTCTTTGTAAAACCAATGACAGCAATCGGTGTAATGGAATGTGTACTGATATCTCCTGTGAACTAACATCATATTCAATTTCTGGCCAATCTGATAAACTTAGAACACTAAGTGATTCCAATTCGTTTGTATAATCTCCTTCCATTTGATGATCGATTAAACCTGCAGAAATGGTCTCATTTGACCCGGTCAAACGTTGATGAACACCACCACCCATAGTTTTACTTGAAGGTGACTTGAAGATAGTTTTTCCCTTTCTAAACTTAGAAAGTGTTCTCTTTAACTGAAAGAAATTACTACCAGAAGCATTGGTTCCTCTCGAATTAAGATCTCCTGATGTATTGTCCACTTTCAACCAGTTTTCAATCGCTCTTAAACACTCAAAAGTCAACCATGAAATTGAAGTCAACACTGTGAAACTATCACTACCCCTTCCACTCCCAGTCACACTAGAAACAGAGCTTTCTTGTGAAAGTCTTCCCACTTTTGCATGTCTTAAACTATCTTGTTCATCAATAACTGATTCATCTTCTGTTTCTTTGTTGGAAAATGCTCCAGCCACTAACAGAGCATGAATATTTGCAATTGAATGACCTAAAACGAAAGGTAAATGCATGTTTTCGTTTTCTTCTTCTATGTGAATATTTGTTTCTCTTTTTTGAGGGCTCATGCCTTGGACAAAAGCTAAAAGTTTCATCCATGTTCTTGAGATATCACGCCTGTCACATGTCATGTATTTGGGAATTGTTGAATGGCTCATGACAAATCGAATGTCTTCAACCACACGATGAGTTGTTTCATATAAGTTTCCCCATTTGGAAACCTGGAAAAAGAAATCGTCAACAGAAAACAATGATTGGAAAATGAAATTTAAACTCTGTTTCGTATTAAGGAATGGAATCACAAAGAGATGGAACGGGGTGATCATGTTTGGTTTGTTTCAAGGAATGGAATGAGTCATTCAGGCATGCTGTTTGATACATATAATCAGAGAACTAAATGAGATTATATTGATAAATATGGAAAAAGAACAATATTCTATAAAAAATAATTAAAAAAAAAACTAATCAAATAAAAATATATAGCTAAATAAATTTCCTATCAACATATTTAATGTCATTTAAAATTGTATTATTTGTATTTCAAATAATCAAGAAAAGTTCATTCAACACTTTAAATAACTTTTTATAAAAATAAAAAACAAATTCAATTAGCTACAATGAAATCTTAAGATAGGATTAAAGTAAAAATATTATTTGTTTTTGGAAAATGACGATAAATAATTTAATTCAAGTTTGGAAAACACTCCTCCATATAAATGAATATAATCCTAGAAAAAGGAATCACGAATGATCCATTCCATTCCTATGAGACAAACAAACATAATTTTTTCATTCCGTTGTAATGATCCGTTCCATTCTTTCCTTGATTACTACATACCAAACACTACCTTAGAGTAAATAAGTAGATGAATGTCAAACAAAGAAAGTGATCATAATTTCAACATCAAAGATGATATTAAAACACCATAATACCCTGATAAGAATACAGATAGAAGTTGATTTTACCTGTAGTCGATGATCCTCTCTAGAACAAGAACTGAATATATTGGTCAAACAATCCAACAGCATTGCCAAAAGATCCATCTCCTTAACAAGGCGTGGTGTCAAAGTAGGAACAGTGAAGATTTGAACAGAAAATGTCGGCAGCAGTGGATACTTTCTAAAAATAGAATCTTTACACTCTTTTACAGCTTCATTCACAACTGTAGGGTAATACCGTAAAAAAGCCTTTGCAAACTCATACTTGAAGAAAGGATCACTTAGTAATTTCAACAGTAACTCCTGAAGCTTCCGGACAACTTCAGTGCTTAAAAACCTCTCTGCCATTACAAGAACATCCAACAAACCAACCAAAGAGCATACCCTTCCAGAAACAAAACTGAGTAAACTTTCACTACACTTGCAAAATTCCAAAAGCATCCCTACCACCGCTGATGTCAGCTCATCTGCAACCTTTTTCTGTTCTGCAACATTATCATCAAGAGTGGGTCGATCGCGATCTTGATGAATGCTCTCTGCAAATAGCAGTTTGTTCTTCCAGAAAACGAGAAGGGAATCAAGAACAGGAGATAAAGTATTTGCAACATCTTGTTGAAGTGGCTGTATCTGTTCAGCTCCTTTATGTTTAGAACAAAAGCCACTACGTTTCCATGCAGTCACATCCCCACAATCACAGCATCCACCACCTGTATATATGATGGAGTAATCATGGTCTTTGTGGTTACCATTTTGGAAACATGGGACACAAATTGCACAAGTGGGATCATGTTCGCATGTTCTACAGCGATATGCTATATCATTGTGACCCCAAACAGCCCCACAAACACCACGTTGACCGATATTCATGATTGCCAGGCGTTGCAGGACTTCACTAGGATCACCATCAAACATCAACCACTGTAACCAGATCATACTTTCATGTAGTAAATCTTCAATCTTTGATCTAGCAGGAGGTTCTGACTGGACTTCCATGGCAGTTTCCATTTCAACATCAGTTGGTAAAAGTGCAGAGACGATATCTGGTATTCGATGTTTGTTTTCTTTAACATATGAAACTAAGCCAGACTCCTGATGATCGAGTCTGTCTTCAGGAACTCCAATCAGGACAAGCCTCTGATACCAAAAAAAAAAAAAGAAAATATGTCAACATCGTGATTTTAACTGACCGAAAATGGCAATTTTAAGTGACCTAAACCACTAGAAGAAAATGTCTGGTTTTTGGAAAATGATAAAAGATCTCAATTTAGTATGAGAAGAACTGATTGTGACTTTTTACTAGTGAAAACGTAAACTTTCCCCCATTGAATATGAGGATCATTATACTCCTCTATTCCAGAATCAGTCAACTATGGGGGTAGCCGTTCAAATTTACTGTTCCTTAACTGAAAATTGTCAGCAAAACAGTGAGAATCAATTATATTAACCAAATTCCAAACTAATCTAAATGCGTACTGAAAGAAAAATCACAACAAATTTCACATTTCCAGATACATTTCCAATCCATGATTGTCACTATCGAAAATGCCCAATTTCCGGTACAAATTCAGGGTTAATGAATTTAAAGATAAAATACTACCTTGAGTATATGATCTTTTGGAGAAAGCGGAGGCGTGTTGGGTTCGGATGATGATGATGAATCAATCTCCATCCTGAACATGTATCGAAGAAGCCAATCGGCGCAATAACAGTTGCCGATTTCACAGCTTTGATGCCCCAGGGCTGAAGAAGCAGTATTGCATCAGAATCCTAATCCCCTCTGAGATTTTTATATCACTTTTATCTTGGAGTACAACTACAGGATATTAACCAACCCCCGTCTCCACTCGAGGCTCTCAAGAAAGAACCACGGTTCAAAGGACTAATTGCGTGCAGAATTCCCCTTTTTCCTATTTTACATACCAACGCTTTCTGCGGTTAAATCATGTCACCGCCATTAGTTTTACCATTTTGCCAACTTACACCCTTCACTTTTCAACACTTGCCGCTTCTTGTCCCTTGTAATAGGTCGTTCCCTAACTAGACGATATCTTATTAGGTTGTTAGCTAACTAGAAGACGGCTACAACTACTTCGCGAGCGAACCATTAGTTCTCAAGGGTGCCTAGACTATCAACCAAACGAAATTCACATTCAATGTATAGATGTGCACGCAACAAGAACTCTTTTCATTTCATCATACCTTTCACAAATATCATGTTCAATGCATGATGATATTCTATCATAAAGACCATTTGTAACATAAACATTTCATAATATCATGTTCAATGCATGATGATATTCTATCATAAAGACCATTTGTAACATAAACATTTCATAAGGTGCTATTTTAATCATATACACATATCATTTCATGATAACATTTCATGCAAAAGAGAAATACAATCATATTGTATCATGTACCTCAAAGTAAGAAAACGCATATTTTTTCACCTGGAAGAATAGGTAGCAATATAGCCTCTAATTGATTTTTCAATGTCAATGTAATTCTTGCTTTATACTTAAGCATTTATTTCCAAAAGTTTTTAATTATTAGATATGGATAAATTTTCATTTATAAACAACCTACTTAGATATCTTGATTTTAATTTTGGGTCGATTTATTTATACATAATTAACTATTGATTTACCATATTTAATCTTATCGTTCCCGATTGAAACCATAATATGTGTTACCCTGTCTTTCGGATCTCCCAAGTACGTGTATAAAAGGTGGTGTGTCATAATAATAATCCCATTAAAACGACTTTTGGAGCAATCAACAATGCTATGAAGGAGTTACTTTTATAAGATTGATCGGTCGAGTCTTTTTGGTGGACCAATTATTTTCAATTGGTTATTTATTAACGAGCTAAATATCATTTGGAAATTGCTTTATTTTTCGACTTTAAGTTAGTCGAATTTTCTAAAGTAATAGTAATGTTATTAAGCCATATTATAGAGGGAATTTTGTAACATCCCTGTTAGGGTCTATTTGAAAACATAGTTAAAGAAAAACATGTTAAAATTCAAGTATTTAATTTGAAAATAATTGCAGAAAATACACCCTCATTATCTCAAAAACACATTAGTAAGTTTTTAAATAAAGAGATTGTTAACAATAAAATATCACAACATGGTTCAAGCTCACCGCACATTCTATGGTTTTCTTAAGGTCCATGTTAATCTCAAACTCAAGTTAGGGTCTTCAATCTAAGCACACATCAAAATAAAGTTAGGCATGAAATTTCCTATTGGGTTCATCCGACGTTGATTCATTTAACGTAATGGATAGCAATCCAATTTACTCAAATCAAACCTCCAAAAAACTTTTGGATTTTATTAACCAAAAACAAGTTTAAAATGGGTGTTATATGCCTTATAAGTTTTCACACACTCAAAAGCTAAGTATTTGTTGCAAATATTGAAAAATCATTTCAAATTCACAAAAGGGACAATCAAGAATATTTCATGATGTAGTTATGTAATGCATAATTCATTTAACGTAATGGATAGCAATCCAATTTACTCAAATCAAACCTCCAAAAAACTTTTGGATTTTATTAACCAAAAACAAGTTTAAAATGGGTGTTATATGCCTTATAAGTTTTCACACACTCAAAAGCTAAGTATTTGTTGCAAATATTGAAAAATCATTTCAAATTCACAAAAGGGACAATCAAGAATATTTCATGATGTAGTTATGTAATGCATACATTTATCATAATCTCATGTCAATCTTAATAGTCCATCACATAAATGGCAATGGACGCTTCAGAGAAATCCCCTCAAGCTAATGGTAGAAATCTTACCATTAGGCAGAAATCCCACCTATATTTTTGATGACGAAAATTCCATCATACTAAGAACTAGGGTGTCATTATTTGTAACGCCTGTAGATCCGGGCTAGTCAATTTAAAGACAATGAGCATCAAAAATGACTTGTTGATGGAAGATTATTTAGAATGAGTAATCTTAACCAAGTGGTATTATATGTTACAAGGGTTTCGTACATATAAAGAACGCAGAAATCCGAATTATAACGAAGAATTTATGACTCGTCGAAGTTTCGTGACAGAACCGGCACGGCACCGGGAGACGTAAATAGTGAATTTACGATAGAGGTTTTTTTAGTCTTAGTGATCTAAAGAGCGTCCATAAAAAGAACGTCCAAATCTGACAACGTATGAGGAAGTTATGAATTTTCTAAGATTTGGCATAGCAATGCACGACCCGAAACTCGAATTTTAGTTCGAACGGTTTTTGGCCTACGCGACCTAAATGAGAGTTGAAGATCTCATTAATAGGAACTAAACGATAAAAAGACAGACGAAAACGGAGTCCGTATGAAGGAGTTACGAATTCTTCGCGGTCATTTAACAGTCTAATCTCCTCCTACTGTTAAATTTAAGATCGGTCAAGAATTAGCCGACGAGTCTAAATGAAAGTTGTAGATCTTGTTTTTAGCTACGCGTGGAAAAAAAGAACGTCGAAAACGGAGCTCGTATGCGAGAGTTATGATTTTTCTAAGTCGAGAGGGTGTTGTGCAAGTTTGGGTGATGTGGCGCGATCACAGCCGTTGCTTTCTCTCCAAGGAAAGCCATCAGATGATGACACATGACACTGACTCGACGAGTCCATCAAGAATTCAACCTATAAATAAGAGTGTCAGGTTCCCTCATTTCCTCACCCCTCAACCCTTTTCTTTCTCTTTCTAGAACCTCTCTTTAGCTCTCCTTAAGCCCCCTAAAGTCTAGGTAAACCCCTTAGCACGAGGCGGAAGCCCCAGAGCGCCCGACGGCTCCAAAAAGAAGAGACTTTGGCTCAGAAACTCTGCTTCGGCGGAACCCGATTTTGAGAAAAACCCGCTGTAAGTGAGCTACGTCTACCCTATCTTTAGTATAACTTATGTTTAAGTTCATTATCGTTATTATGAACTTATAAACAAGATTTATCAGTGATTCAAAGCCATTATACTAATTGATCTACTTACGGGAATGATATATATGCTGTGATTTAGTGAGGTGTTTTCTAGAACCTCTCTCTAGCTCTCCTTAAGCCCCCTAAAGTCTAGGTAAACCCCCTAGCACGAGGCGGAAGCCCCGGAGCGCCCGACGGCTCCGAAAAGAAGAGACTTCGGCTCAGAAACTCTGCTTCGACGGAGCCCGATTTTGAGAAAAACTTGTTGTAGGTGAGCTATGTCTACCCTATCTTTAGTATAACTTATGTTTAAGTTCATTATCGTTATTATGAACTTGTAAACAAGATTTACCAGTGATTCAAAGTCATTATACTGATTGATCTACTTATGGGAATGTTGTCTAGGCTATGATTTAGTGAGGTGTTTAAAGTGGGATTTCTAAACAGTATACTTTGTATACCAAACGGACCCTACCTCCGATATTATCCTACCTGGTTGTTCCTTACTTGATAGATCATGAAGTAGACTATGAGTTAATGATGAATCTAGATTAATAACTAGTCGCAAGAAATATTAGACTAAAATTTAGTGATAATAATACTAGGTTTCGTCGAAGGAAATCATATTGTTAAGAAGCGAAGCGCTGCTCAAATTTCAAGTCGTCACATTAACAAGTGAGTACATAGTTACTTTCATCTTACACATAGATATGAAGTATTTTATATAAATTACGTGCTATGTGTGCATATTATCTGTATACTTGTTATCTATGTTGAATAAACGATTTTATACATGTTTTAAATGATTTAAACTATATATATATTTTATATCTACAAAATATGTTGGGTAAAACATGGGTAGATGAATGATGAGGGATGAAAGTTGATATAGAGGAACATTGGGAGTATGGACATAGTGCCCTATAGGTGAACATTGGCAGCAATGGACCTAGTACCCTATAAATGAGCATTGGCAGCAGCGCCACAACCTGTAGATGTTGTTGATCTACGGCAAACATCCTAGCAGCTGCGTTCTAAGGATAGTATCGGCAGTTGCGCCTAATAGAGAACATTATAACCATGACAGTAGCGTCTAAAGGACAATACCGGCAGATGCGCCTAATAGAGAATGTCACAATTCTGGCAGCTGCACCTAAGTGATAATATTAGCAGATGTGTTTGACAATTGTGTCATTGGCAACGATGGACTTTGTGTCGTTTCCTTGGGATGATCCTTAGGAATGAATGAACGAGGAGTAGCTGATTCTTAGGGTAAATCCTTAAGAAGATAATGGGGATGGGTAATTGGGTTGATTGTTTGATGTTTAAACATAATAATTATATTATTGTGAATTGAAAACCCTATGTACTCACCAGGTTTCCCAACCTGACCCACTTAGTTTATTTATATCATAGGTGTTGATATGAAGTCACATTACACTGAGAGATTAAGGAGATATAAATCACTAGTGATAATGAATGTAAGTTATATTTATGTTTATGTTTCTGTATTAACGATGACATCCCAAATGTTTTAAAATGAATAAAAATACTTTTTCTTCAGAAATGCTTTAATAACGTATTTATCATGTTTTACTGGGAATAAATTCCGCAACACTTTTATTTAAAATGTTACTATGCTTTTTAAACAAAACATAAACAAAAATCGGTCTTTTCTGGCCGTGAAAATGGGGATGTCACGTTATCCCAAGTGTCACACAAGGGGTAGCTAGCCCTTATGTGTAAGTGGGAATTTTAAAACGTCCAAAGAATAAGATCAAAAAATTTCATTTATAAATTAATAAAACTGTAATCCAAAACATCATCATAAAGCTTAGTGAGTTTCCCCCAAAATACATCATACGATAAACATACAAGCATGCATAACGGCCCACAACCTCCCGGTTCGAATGCTCAGGCCCAATCTGTAACGCCTGGATCTTGGTATGTTTAACGACCCAAAAATAGTGGGTAAAAATTTATTGTTTTTTTTTGGTATTAGATGTATATTTTGTTAATCTAATTTGTTTTGCAAGTATTTTGTCTTGTATTGTTTTTTAATTGACTACTTGAGATTTGAAATTCACTAGAAAGCTTTGTTTAGCGGATCATTTTAGAGCTAATAAATTCTCACAAGTGTGTTATCTTGTTAATTGCTAGTTTATGGAGTCACTTGAATTTGATTAGGAACATGATTTTAGTAAGTATAGATTATGTTTGGTTGTGTGAGTATTTGTGTGACCATTTGAACTTGTCTAAACAAATTGAGGCACTATTGGGATGATACCTCTCTTTGCGAAGGAGTGACATATCCCTGTGTGGGATTCCGGATGTAGGAAAAAAATTCCATAACAAGGGGTCGTACATTGGAAACAAGCTTCAGAAAACGTAGTAACCTTAGATGCGAAGTATCGAGTCAATGGATGAATTATATTCTATATCAAGGTAGATTATGGTCCTTTGAGGGGATCATAGGAAAATCCATGTTGATCGGTGTTCTTGCGTTTCAAGGGAAATGCAAGTTTGTTTACATCTGTTGAGTATTTAGTTGTGTGTGTTTTGGGTCTTGAGTACTTTTGCTATTTATACGTATTGGGTTATACGTACTTTGAGTAATTTTCTATTACGGATTATAAGTACTTTGACTATTTGCATAATTTTAAGTTGTATGTACTTTGACTATTTGTAAATTTTTTAAGATATAATACTTAGATTATTCTAGTAATTTGAAGTGAATATTTTGATTTAATACAAACATTGGAAATATGCATTTGAAACTATTTATATATCTTTGAAACATGCTTTTGTTTGAAGCCTTTTATTGGAAGTAACTAGTTGTAACGCTTATTTCCCATAATGTTTTTTAATTATTTTATTAGAATAAGAATGTGGGTTTTGGTTGGCTTCGCGACAAGACTAGGTGTTTTTTCGCTTTGCGTGCTAGTTGTTTTAGTCGCGATGCGTCCTTTAAGTGGGTTGTGATGTGTGGCCTCAACAACTCAAAACCTTAGGTCTTAGGATTTAAGTCATATTTAAAGGCACTAACTCTTAGTTTTTCTCTCATTTGTATCCTCCATCATCTAGAGAAACCTAGAAGCAAACTCTAGCCTCCTCTTATTCCTATGTGGTGTTTTAGTGCATTGAGTGTGAAGTTTGTAGAAGTAGAATGTGACATTAGTGATAGAGAAGCAAGATCCAAAGAAATTTCAACATTATCATTGTCTTCTGGACCTTTATAAGTTATAAAGCTTCAACCTTTTATGTTTCGTATGCATAGATCTAGTGTTTTGGGTGTTTATATGCATTTTGGTCCCATTTACTAGATGTTCCCCAGAGATTTGGAAAATCCATGATTATATACATATTTGAAGATCATTTATGGACACTTGGAGGTGAAAAAGAGAGCAAGCAAGCTCTCTTTGAACTATACGAGAAGCTTTAAGCGTTTTTTGCTTCATTATAGATCTTGGGTTAGTGTTTGCCTTGTTAGAGGCTTGGATATGGATAAATTTGGAAACTTTATCCATTACAAACCTATTTTGATGGTTTCTAGAAAATTGTAGCATCTGGCTTAAAGCATTAAGCACTTAATATAATAAGTGATTCTGCCTAGGAGACGCAACACGGCTAAGGCTTAGTCACGACGTGAAGTTTAGCTGATTCACGACTATTTTGGACTAAATTGGTCGCAACGGGACTGGTGCTGGTCGCGTTGACCCGTTTATCGTTGACTTTTTACCTGTTTGACTTTTTGGTCAAACTTTGTTGGATATAAGTTTTGGACTAAGGTTTGACCTTTGTTTGTATTAGCGGGTCCGTGCTAGCTGTGTCGTTATTGGAGACTGCTTTTGAGATTGCGGTTTCTAGATTCATGTGAGTTTTCCCACTATACTAAGTGTGACATTAGATGTCCTTAGGTGGTAGGTTGTATGTATGACTATTGTGAGACTATAATTAGACTATATCTATTGAATGTGAGACTATAGTTGGACTATAGCAATGATATGTGAGACTATAACTGGACTATAGTAATTGTGTGTGAGATTATAACATTGTAAGCCTATAATAGGATTATAACATTCGTAAGTGTATACGCTGTATGTGTAATGGGATGTGTGGTATATTGGAAAACTCACTAAGCTTTGTGTTTACGTTTTAAAGTTAAATGTTTTTTAGGCTGTTCTTGTGGGAATGGGAAGGGCACGACATGACTCTACTCACATTGGCGTTTGCTTTTGTTTTGAGACTTCTGTTGGTTTTATGATATGACTCAGATATGTTGCTATGTTAGGTTTGAACAAATGGATTTCTATGTGTATCTGAAATAATCGTTTGGGATTGTTTAATTATAGTTTAAAAAGAAATTTTTGGTTGACTGTACTCACATCGTTGTTTGATTTTGTTTTGAGACTTCCGTTGGTTTTATGATATGACTTTGATTTGTTGCTATGTTTGGTTTGAACAAATGGATTTTTATGTGCTATTAAAATAATGATTTTGGGGTTGTTTAATTATTGTTTAAAAAAGAAAGTTTTGGTTGAAAATTTAGGATGTTACATTAGTTTTTTAATTTCTACAGGGGTAAATACCATTTGACCAGAAGACAGCAATTTGATAAATGAGTGATTTTGCTATAGAAAATTTTTTGGAAAGTAAATGCATTTTGAAAGTCATTACTTTGAAAGAATGAAATAAAAATATATATTTTCAAACATTATATTTTTGCTCTTAAACTCATGTACTCATATTCTCTTTTAAATGACATGTGTACCATGTATCAAAGTTAGAGTCGAAGGTCTACAAACAGTATCACCCACCACTCTGTCAGTTAGTTGAAGGTTATTCAATCGATTTTCATGAGTAAGTGACATTTTCATCAACAATTCCTCCAATTTTGGATACTATTCATTGAAGGACCTTTGATTAGGGATTAGCAAAAGTGAAACACTAGAGTTCCAATATTATATAGTTGTTTTGTATTTATTTAGTGTTTCTATATGGTTTCTGATTGTAACACTCATTCGGTTTGTAATATATTGTTAAATGAAAAGCAAAAAATTGGAGTGGATTTTGTTGGACATCAACATCATAGCAAATGATGTCATTTGATTGCATATTCTCATTGTTAAAAGTCGAGATGTTACATTTTGAGAAAATCATTAGCAGTTTTTATTAACATTGGTTTTAGTTTCTCTTGTGAATAATGTAAGTTTTTGTTAAGTTCCAATGTTGCAAGTCAAGTAATATTGTTAAGTTGTGATAAAGTTGTAAGAAGATATTTGAATCGACAAAAAAAAAATCAATTAAACGCCTTTTAACAAAGAAAAATGGGGGGAAAAAGTTACATCAAGCGTACTGAAGATTAAAACTAATAATTACTAAATGATAATAAATATATTTAATTTTAAATTTATTAATACATGTTATATTTTTTTTAGATAAGAAATATAAATACATAAAAAAAAAAAAAAGGAATGCAAGGTTGTGTGATAGTGTCGACTAACTAATGAATTGAAGGAGATGCAAAAACTACCTAAATTAATCCTGTTATA
Organism: Lactuca sativa; assembly: GCF_002870075.4. Lineage (NCBI taxonomy): Eukaryota > Viridiplantae > Streptophyta > Magnoliopsida > Asterales > Asteraceae > Lactuca > Lactuca sativa. The sequence goes on along the minus strand of NC_056630.2, from coordinate 126,566,625 downwards.
TTAAAACGGTCTGCCAATTGTAGCCTTATTCTAAAAAATGTAACAGATTAAATTTCGTACGTATCATCACTTTTTCAAAATGTATTCCGACTTTTCTAAAACATGTCCGATGATACTTGATAAGACACCCAAATTTTGCTTAGGTCATATAACATGAGTTGCACTCAAACTTCACATAGTGACAAATACAACAAACTTTAATATCACCATTTTAATCACTTCCAAAAAAGTAATGCATGCATTCAATGTTTTTTTGAACCAAATCATGTTTAAACATTTAACACTAAAAGTAAAATAGACCAATAAGGTAATAGATCAAAGAATGTATAACCTTATACTATTAGATTTGGTATATAATTTTTCTGGTAAATTATTGATTATTTAAGAAAGCCAAATATCTATGTAGTAAAAATAAAATTGTCAGGTTTGAACGACTTTTGACCCAATGTCATCTCTCTCCTTTCCAACTATTTATCATTGACTCCCTAAAGATAAAACATAATTAAAATCAACATAAACTTTACAAGCAAATGATGGAAAATTATATTTACCATTCCATTATGCCTAAAATAGCTCTTGAAATTGGCATTTGCAAATATAAAAACCGAGCTAAAGATAACATCCTCATACACACCATTATAGTCATACAATTGCATATAAAACTCTCTAAAACAAGTCACTACTCACCAAAACAGCATGAAACACACAACTCTCTCTTGATGTTTCACAGACTTCTAGCTACTCTCTCGTATAAGTCCCGTGGCCAGTTTCGATTCAAATTATTCGCAAGGAAATTGGCAATCTGCACAACCCAAATAATTACTGATCTTGATCCATAATGTAAAAAATAGCAATGCACTTTCATATATTAATGTGCTATAGCATATCCTACTTTCATTTTTTTTTTCTAAGTATTACAATTTACAGCATTGTGATGTCATTTATTTTCTTCCTATTCTACTTATGCTTTTGATCCATCCACTTAAAATGAGGGGTATAAAAGTCAAAACACCTTTTTTTAAGTGGATGAATGGAGAAAAATAAAGAATACTCCCTCCATCCCAAAAATTGCAAGATTTCAATTTTGTGTGAAGATTAAAAAAAATGCAAATTTTAAGTTTATGGAAAAAGCATAGTTTGCAAATTTACGTATTTGCCCATATCATTACAAGATGTCAGTATAACAACATACCTTGATCCTCAAGGCACGAAGTGAGCCATCTGAGTCTCTGACATTGTCTATAGACTGAAGAGAGACCTTAAGAAGGTCTGGAATACAAGCTTGAACATGAGGGGACAAATTTTGAAAAGTATCTGTTGCTGCTGTATCAGATGCCCTGGGATCAAATGGAAGAAATGGAAGCTTGGCAATCTCCCTTAAAGCATCTAGATGATGTTCTTGCCTTGCCAATTTATGAATAACCAAAATGTTCTCAAGTTGTCTTAACACGGTTTCTTGCTCTAAAACAAGTTCTCTTTCTTGTAGACTGCATCCACAACGTTAGTAATAAGTGGATAAATTGGGATTAAGGGTTTTTGATTTATTAGAAATTTTGAAATGGAATTGTTCAAATGATTTCTCACCTGACATTCGGAAAGTATTTAAACGTCTCCAGCAGCTCATTTCCAGAATGAACAAGCCCAGCTGTTCGGCTCTCTCCATCGAGTCTACCTCGTGATAAAGAACAGATAGCTTCAGAGAGACTCTTGTTTATTGTATCCAGTGCTGCTGAAAACGCCCCAATTCTCTTTTGAATTTCTATAGACTGAAATCGAGATAAACAATTGGCAAAAATAAATAAACTAGTAAAACCTGGTTACTATATCATACAATAAACAAATTGTGAAAAAAGAGCCAAAAGGAGAAGAGAATGAAAGTTTACCTTGTCATTAAGCCCAGCTTCCAGACACCTGCGAGCAGCTTCAAACAAAAACTGGTACCTCTCTTTTCCATCAACCAAAAACCTCTTTAACTCACCTTCTTCTCCCTCCCCTCTTGCCCCAAGCAACAAAAGTATCCCACCATCACGCAACAGCAACTCCATCAACAACTGCTGCATCATCAAACTGCGTTGCCTTTGTTGATCCACATTCCCTCTCCCAGACCAAGACAACTTCCCACCACCAACAGCAGCAGCAGCCTGCGCGTAATACTCCAACGCCATCGAAAGATTGTTATGTCGTAGATACAACGAACCATATTGTCTAATTATACTCGCTGACTCAGCAAAACCATCCATCACACCCAACTTATGACCACCTGTCCCAGTGACATCAGCGAGAACACCATGGTCTGCTAGCACAATTGCTATATGAGTAGCATCGATGTTGTACCCATCGTCTCCGATATCTTTAGACAGATATAAAACAGCTGGAAGCAACTGTATGCTTAGTAGCAAGACATACGGATACACCAACGGGTCTTTCCCGTTTTTTGTGTAGTAAGATGGTTCGAATTTGTTTAAGTAGGCTTGTAGATCGTGTAAGGTGTAAGGTGATAAGCCTTCGTTTGAATTGGTGGGGGAGTCTCGAACAGCACAGAGTTTGAACCAGAGGAAGTCTTCTATGGTGTTGAAAAGTGTGGGGTGTTCTCTCAGTAGGCGATCGATTTGCCTGCGGGACCCGGATATGAGGGCGTAGAGAAGTAGTTTTTTTTTGTCAAATGTTCCTCGGCCTGATCGATCGCCCATACGTAACATTTTTTCACATTCTTCTGCAGCAATGGAAGCGGTTTCTACTGATACCATGCCTCCGTTTGAGATCCATTCTGTAAGCTGTTTTGATAAAAAAAAAAAAAAAAAAAAAAAAAAAAGAATGAGATGAGTAAGGTGCTGTTTCTTTTTGACTTAATGAATTTAATGGGGACAGAACTTAATCTGGACAGGTATATAGTGGTGTTTCTTTTTGACTTAAAGTTATTATCTATCTTGTTATTGAAAAATAATTAATGAAAACAGCTCTATGGATTTAAAATTATTGTTTACAACACTTGTGTAGTATGAAATAAAGATGAGAAACGAAAGGGAAAAACAGTTGTTCGTCTACTGTAATAATATCAGAAAGATTCCAACTACACATTTGATCTCATTCATATCAAAATGATAAATTTGATTGAAAATAACCTGTAACACAAGAAAATTTGTATTATTCATATTTGGTTGTAAGCTCTCTAAATACGATTATTAGAACACTAATCCTTTGAATTTGAGCATATTCCATTGTGGATGATTTTGGTTATTTTTCACTAAACTGAAAACTATTAATGTGAATGTAAAACTTAATGTGAACATTTTTTACTAGCTTTTTATCATAGTTATATACAACTTCCAGTTATATCTATCAAATATCCAGTCAGTTATCATTCAGAATCACTTCTAGACAGAAGGGTAAAATGGTCATTTTCCATATTCAGTACGACAAGGTTCATTTTCATTCAAAACAAAGATACACCATGAGATCAATACCTGTGATGCAAAATGGTGAGAAACACGGGAGCTTGAAGCAACCCTTTGTGCATCATCATAGTACCCAGTTCTCAAGCAGAAATAGATCTATTTAAGAAAGAATAGAATTAAGTTGTGGTTACATTTACAAAAAAAAAAAAAAAAAAAAAAAAAAAAAAAAGGTTGTATTTTATGTGAAGGATGATACACATGACTGGAATAGAAATCAAGAGTTGAATACCTGCTGCCATGTGGTATCAACAGGAGGCTGTCTACGAGCATCGCCTGCATCGAAATCAAGAACCCCGTAGTCTCTCAACCGGATCTGGAAGAAAGAAATAAGTTGGTAAGGTGCAAACATGAGAGGGTAATATGGTAATTTAAAGTAAGAAGTGATCACAAACCCTAAGAAAAGCATGGATCTTTGGCAAATTTCCCACCACTCCACCAAGAGCAGCCTACAATAAGATAAACAGAAAAACCGTAAAATCAAACTTTGTACAAGGAGCATAACTGCATAGTGGATGACAGCAAAAAAACAAACATAAAAACTATGTGTAGTTTTATTACCTGTGCTGGATGACTGTGTATCATTTCCATGATATATTTATCATGCCCCCATTCCAGGTGTCGCCTTGCACCAATTATTAGTGACATTTTCTTTGAAAGATTTCTTTGGACACTTGAATTCTCACCCGTCAAAGTCTGTGAATTATATAAGATGATGATTTGTAAAAAAGATTATTGCAATTAAAACTCATATGAACAAGATTACATAGTAGGCATGTGTACCTGAATTAGATGCCAGATCTTGTTCATGGTAACTGATTTACCACCAGAAGAATCCAGGCCAAGATTGTCATATGCATTCTTAAAAGCAGTAGCTGGCTGACAAATGGAACAAAATACACATATTAATAAATAAATCGAGTAATAAAAGTATGATAAGTTGATGGACTTACTTTATATTCTAAACTACGCTGTCTTGCATCATTGAGATTTCTCACAACCTCAGCATATGCTGCAGCCTTTTTATCAGCTATTGCCAAAAGCTCCATGTTAGAAGGACCAGATGAAATGTGAGGACTGGAAGTTAAAGATAGTATTGGCCCTGATCGGTTAGCCCCAATGCTTGAATCAGTTACATTGGTCCTTGGTAAACTGGAGATGCGGCTCAGGCTGTGAAGAAAGTCCCTTTTTTCCTTTTGCCAGTCATCCTGACAGATAGAAAAAAAAAAAAAAAAAAAAAAAAAAAAAAAAAAAAAAAAGGTAATTTAATATTATTAAACAAGGGGTAAAAGGGTAATATACTAGATATCAAAATACAGAAGTGAAGTGTAACTTTGACTTTGTGTAGCAACTAACCTCTAACACTGTCATCATGTAGTCACTAAAATTTCTGAGATTATCTTTCTGAGCTTCCTGAACAGCAGAAACCATTGCCATTTCACGGACCTGAGATTATGAAAATGTAACATAAAGATCATGAATATATAACCATGTGAGCCAAAAAGAATACGTTACTGAATACTTATAGCATAGCAACATTCACATAGAACATTCTGACATAATAATTTATACATAACTAACACTCATGAAAGAAAAATTCAGCATGAAAAAACTCTAAGACATTAGCACAATATAATCATGTTGAGAAAAGTTTAACATACAAATGCACACATGAGAAAATAAAGGTATGGATTATTTTATTCTCTGTTGACTATTGCCCTCTTGCAAAACAATTAAAAGAAGACACAAGTGCACAAACAGATACTCATATGCAACAACAAATAATCAGCATAGACACTCATGCAACAGCTAATATTCCTCATAACGTTATACAAAAAAGGACCAAGATTGTATAGCTCAATTCTTTAAGAAAAAAAAAATGTAATTCAATAGCAATAAGTTGCAGTAAGTACCTGCTGCAAGTATTCCTCAACGCTTGTAGCTTCGGCAGGGAAAACATCCTCAAAAGTTGTCTACAAAGAAAGTAACAAGATTTAACTCAAGAAAAATAAGTGATTGATATGAATCTCACAAGAATAAAATAAACAGATGGTGATCTCAAAATCTCAAAAGTCAAGATCGATCATTTAAAAACTAAAGAATATAGAAAATCTAATACAATGCTCAAACTGGAAAATCAGAAACGAATGTGGGAAAGTGTAATTTGAACTAAATGCTGTTTTTAAGCAAGAAACAAAATTCACCACCCTTGAGGTCTAGAACATTTTTAACTTGATATCATTCATGAATACATGGAGAGACAGTGCTGAAATAGAACAGTAGTGGCTACTGAACTAAATCATGAGACACTTAGACATGTCTACTTTCTAAGATGACTGAGATTCATTGCTTATCATGTACAAGGGGCCACCAAACCATGATGCTTCTTAGTGTTACAACACCAACTGAAGAAAGATCTTATGCACAACATTTCCCATGCACTTATTGCAGAGAGGTTGTTATTGTATACTTACTTACCTTGTGAAACAAACTAAGCATATGATTTGCATACATGATCAATCAGATTAATTTAGCCTGACATGAATCAAAGAAAGAGCTGATACCTTCAATTCAAATGACTTAAGATCCCGTGCCAGTTGCTCAGCATTTATCCCCTCACGTGCAAGTAGCCTGCACAATATTTAACAAGCTACATATTTTAGACACTGCTTATAAGATGCTTGTATTTTGAACATCATGTAGCAATAGTAAACTTCAGTGCACTAATAAGAGCAGAAAAATCCAGGATCAGCCTAGAAATCAGGACCAATAAACATAAGATAGATATTATAGCCTTAGAGTATTCTATTGCATAGAGAAGATGCACATAAATTATGATTTCAAATCTAAATGACACAAACAATTGAATAGCATGGAGAAATCACATTACGATCTTTCAAATCTAAACAGCTACGGATGCACTCTTGTCTGAGTGTGGGTGAAACTTGTATTCCTTTTCGAGTTAGTTTTTCTATACAAACTATCTTCGTTAAAAACACTGTAGTCTACGTTCACGGATATAGAAATTAAAAACCATAGTAACAAAGTATGTAGCACTATAAATATAGAAAAATGTACACATAAAATTAACGAAATCACCAGAATCTACCTTGTAGCTGCAATCGATTGAGAGGGAGCCTCGGTTCTGAGCGTTTTCGACTTGAGCTTCTTTGACAATGCTTCTAATTGATCCAAATTTCTCTGCAGATACAAAAACAATTATAGGCACGCAGAGATATATGTATATATATATATATATATAAGCACTGTAAGAAATGAGAAATAACTTGCGCCACAAAAACAAAATCGAAAGAGCAATAATTACCTGGAGAGGAGGAAACTGAGCAGAAGGAGCAGCTTGCTCGACGAGTTTCGAAGATGAATGCAGAAGATCCGTCCAGCTACTCATATCTGCGTCGCTCGTCATTGTTGGAAGGTTGATGTTGTGAGGAAGAACGCTTGTATGGAGCGATACGCCGAAAGGAGGAAGCCGAATTTTTATTTTGGGGTTTTGGAGCTCAGAACGCAAGAGCCCTAGCGGAAAGAAGCCGGCAGAAAAAGCGTTATTTCAAGTATTATTCAAAAGGATTAAAACCAAGGTTCGAGATAATCTAAATCTAAGGCGCAGCATGGCGGAAATGCAAAAGTTAAGCGATCACAAACTTTAGCAAGCCATGGTATTTTTCAAGACGTGACTATATTATATATATCAAAAGATATTAATCATATAATTATTGAATTTTATAAAATATATGAAGTTTTTAGAAGTGTTATATTAATATCTAATAGAAAAAAGTTAATAAAAACTCATTTATTTTAGGCCCGATAAAAAAACAAAAGAAAAAAATCCAAAAAACCCGCGCCTTCAAAAAAACTCGCGTTATAACGTGATAAGGCACGCCTTGACACATTATTTGGGCGCTACGCTTCACAAATCCGCCTTGGACGTTTTCATAACGGCTACACCACGCCTCGCGTCATGGCACGCCATGGCGCACTTTTTAGAACCATGATTAAAACCATGGTTGTGGGCTAATGCCAAAATTATAAAATGTTCCTTTTTACCTTTTGTTGTTTGTGGGTTCACTAAAGGATAATATTTTGCATTTTTACCCTTTTATTACTTTGTTACTTACCCTCATTGGTACACCTACAAGTGTATGATGCAGGGTTTGAACCAAACCGAACCACCGACCACAAGTTTCGGTTATTTAAAGGAAAAAACCAAAATTTACGGTTGTTATTCAGTGCGGTTATGTAATTATTTCGGTAATGATTCGGTTTTTAACCAAAAAATAAATCGGTATGGTTTTCCATGTCAAATAATTTTTTTTATTGACTTTCATTTAAAGTAGAGCAGAATTTTGTTGCAAAACAGTCAAACAATCATACTCAGGACTCAAAATACACATATACAAAGTCAAACACCTCTGTAATTAACAAGAATGAAATAGTTTTCAATAAGGATGTGCATGGGTCGGTCTTGGACCCAAACCCAACCCAACCCATAAAATGGTCGGTTTCTGGTTTTCAGAATCCAATAGGATCGGTTTCTGGTTGGTTCAGTTTCTCGGGTTCTAAGGTCGGTTTGGGCGGTTTTTCGGTTTCTTGGGTTCAACCCATACACTCACGGGTTCTGGGTTTAAACCCATGGGTTTTAGGTTTTAACCCATTTTCTATAAGTGAAGCAACAAGTTAAATACTTCAAAAAACATCAAATTTAAGTTAAGTACTTCAAAAAACATAAGTCTTACAACAAATAGTTTATTACAAGTTGCAACCATAGCCTGAAATAATCTATTACAAACAAAACATAATCAAGTATGGGTCGGTTTCTCGGATTGGATGGGTCGGTTTCTTGAGGCGGTTTGTCGGTTTTAAGTATGGGTCGGTTTCTCGGGTTGGATGGGTCAGTTTCTGGGTGAAAATCAAATTCGGACCCGATTTTTCGGTTTTTAAAAAATTCAAACCCTAACCGTCGATTTTGCTTTGGTTTCGGTTTCGTCGGTTTTAGTCGATTTCTTATTTTTTGGTTTGGGTTTGCTCACCCCTAGTTTTCAAGATTATGTTCACTGACATTTGGTGATACAAAATACAAATCAAATTAATAAAACAACTAATGTAATCTAAAATCAAACTGCACAAACAACTAAATCTTTGTTGGGAAAGTGCTTGAAGATAGCTTAATGCATACAGCGGATAAGAACCGAATAGGAAACATATCGAAAACAGTAGAAGAATGGTCGGAAATTGCAGTGGTTTACATGAGAGTATGAGACGAATTCGACTCCTAAAGGTCGTCGGAGTGCGAGTCGCCGGTGCTACCGACGATTAATATATTTTCAAAGTTTGATGTATGGTGTTGGTACTTTTGGAGGAGAGGGACGAGGTGGAGGCCGGACGGAGGCTAGGGCACGCAACCACGAAGGTGAAGTGAAGAGGTATTTTGATTTTTACGCTTGTGTCTCGTATGTATCCCGCTTATGTGAAAAGGATTTTTGAAAAAAATTACATTTTTATTAAATAAATATTATATAAACTATATATATATATATATATATATATATATATATATATATATATATATATATATATATATATATATATATTCTAATAAATAAAAGTTTATTCTCCGATTTCGAATGTGATTAGGTTCATGTTCACTATTACTAATCCTTTAGCAAATAAATCAATTCAAGCAGTGATCAAGTAATTAAATCAAAAAATTTACTAGTGTTCAATCCGAATCAAGCAAGACTTGTAATAATAGTTGTAACATCCCGATCCTTGGGTATGAAATTTTAAGGATTTTGTATATTTCACAAGACATACACGACGAGTTGGAGGCCCTAACTCGTCGTGTAGAAGCTAAGTATGCCGCATGGATTTTGGAACCTACTCGACGAGTTGGAGGACCCCGACTCAACGAGTTGGAGCTGAATGGGAAAACCCTAATTTTTAGTGTTTGCACCCTATTTAAAGGACTTAACCCGCATTCTTTGGCGTCCCTTATCACCTCATTACCCAGAGAAGTAAACCTTAGCCGTGCTTTACTACTTCCTTGTATGTGAGAGCTTAGAATGTCATTTTTGTGCTCTTTTGGAAGGGTTTTGAAGTTTGAAGAGGTTGGAGTAAAAAGAGAAGCAGTAGATCCGACATCTACTTGGTTTTGGCATCCATTTGGAGGTAAAAAAGTCTTTACCTTTACCTTTTATTGCTTAGATCTTCATTTATGCAAGAATATGGCCATTTCTAGTGCAAAATGGAGTCACTTTCGGGTTTGAACTTGTCATGAGGACTATTGGATTAGGTGTCTAAGTTCATAACTATTTATGGGATGTACTTGACCCGTTTGGCATGGTCCATTTGGGTTACATAGCATTACAACACTTAGATTGACTAAATGAGAGAAAGGACACTAAGGATTATTAATATATTATAAGTTCTAATATATTAATAATATTATTTAATTAGTATTGATCAAAGAATTGATTTGAAATTAATTAAGTGATCAAAAAGAGACTAATTAAATATATGAGGTTGATTGTGTAAATAATCTATTCTTATATGGTGGGCTAGTAATCCATGGTTTGTATGGATTGGGCTAAAACCCATAAGGTGCTCCATGGATAATCCATGGAGGTTACAAACCCATGGATCATGGAATATGAAAAGCCATGACAATTACGGTTTACATGGTGTAACCCTACTTGTGCCACAACTATATAAAGACCCCTAGTCTAGCGAAATTGGAACTACTTGTACAAAATAGAGGGCTAGCCGATTTTGAGGTTACGTGAGCTTCTCTGAAGTCTATTCCAAGAGTTGTAGTATTGTGTAAGACATTTAAGGCATCATACTTGAGGTGCTAGGCTCACAGGGTTCTCAAGGAATCCAAGCAACTAAAGGTATGTATTTCTTACTAACTTTTATGTTTAAAAGCTCCCAATGTATGCTAGATAGGTTATGAACCTTGGAAAAACAAATTTGCATGTATCATAGATAAAACATAGATCCAAGGTTTCTAGGGTTGCATGTACACCATAGGAGTGTTAGAATGCTCAAAATCCTTCAGTAGTATCAGAGCCTATGGTTGTTTGCTTGATACTTGATGCTACATGTTTTTTCAAAAATTGATGGTTCTTCAAGGAATGGCATGGCAGCAGGTGGTGGCATTATTAGGGACTATACATTATGCATTTTGTGCATCTGACTGCTCACCACGACGTGGTGATGCCCGTGTATGCATAATTTTCGGGTTTTCCTTGGTATTGGATGAGTATCGTTACCCTAAACTGTTTTTTGAACCTTAAAACATGTTTTTGATGTGGTAATGATTATGCTAATCCAATTTCAAAGGTTATTATCAAATTTTCAAGCTTTGCATGGTTTATTTATGATTCTTGAAATTGTTGATATACATGTTTATGAACTTATGAGTTTAAAAGTGATAGGTTTTATGCATAAGAACTATCCTATGTGCTCATACAAACCCTAATGCTTGGATCTAGGTTTCTCTATTGTACATGCTTTGTATCCAAGGCTAATAAACTTAGATCTAACATATTATGAACTGAATTAGGGTTTATAGAATTACCTTTGATTGTTATATAGCAATAACAATCAATTCCTTGCTTGAATTGGCTTCAAAAGCTTAGTGCCTCAAGTGCTGCACCTCTAATGGAGTCACAAACACCTTATGCAACTTGGATGAAGAGGAGAAGAGAGGGGAGGCACCAAAAACGGTCGGAACCCTAGAGAATCAGTTGTCCACGTTTTTGGAGCCTAAGGGGTCCTTTATATACTTGTGTGGGCTACTAGGGTTGCAGTCAAAACCCTAATGGACAGCTTAAACTCTAAGCAGCCCATGGAATCTTCTGGATAAGGCCATGGACGAAAATATTATGGGCTCCCATCATAATTTCGTTCACCCCTTGTTCCTTTAGCATTCCTTAGCCCAATAACTCAATTATCTAATAATTGTAGTCCAGTCCCCTGAGTTTAATTAATCTCTTTTAGCCACAAAATTAATTATCAATTAATTCTTGACTAATATTAATTAAACAATATGATTTCTCCTTTAATATATTATTCTCATAATATATTAATAAATCATATTTAAACCTTTCTCTCCTTAAATCATCCTACATATTGCTATGGTGAAGGCAACCCAAAAGGACCATGCTCATAATTGGGTCAAGAACATACCAAAATAGTTATGGATTTAGACACTAATCCAACAGTCTCCCACTTGGATAAGTCTAATAACTATTTTCCGTATGACTTCAGAACCTGATCAGCAATCGTAGCTTTCAAAAGCCGTTGTCAACTCTGATCTTATCAGACAGCGTGTCCTCTAGATAAGGGATTATATATTCCTCCATTCTCAAGATATGGTATAGACAAAAGACATGAATTTCAATCATTCTCTCTATACTGTTTCCCGACTTCCGATTTATGACGACTGACAACAAACTACAATTGAACACATCAACTTAGTCCCGTCTTGGCCAAGCGCTTAGGTTTCATCATTAAATCATCGAGAGGCCCACAGATATCGCTTTTTAGGGGTGAGCAAAACCGAACCCGGAAACCGAAAAACCGAAAAAAACCGACAAAACCGAAACCAAAAAACCGAAACCGAAGCATAAACCGACGGTTTGGGTTTAGAATTTTCAAAAACCGAAATTTTCGGGTTGGGTTCAGTTTTTGGGTTTGGAAAAAACCGAAAGAAACCAAACCGAACCGAATATCATATATTATATGTATTCTGTGAGTTATATATGTATATATATGTAGTTTTTGGGCTATAAACACAAGCTGAAGCATTGCTCCACTGGTTAACGCGTTCGGCAATTGTTTGAAGCGTCGCAGGTTCGAATCTTTCTAGTGTTGTTTTTCTCGATTTATTTTGGCAATGAGTTAAGTTCATCCCACATCGCCCCAATTACTAAACTCAGCCAATATTCTCTTCTATATAAGCTTTCCACCCTCTTTCTTTCTATTATCTCTAACTTTGATTGAGTCCCACATCGCTTGTGATATCTAAATATCACTTGGCCTCTCCATTATATAGTTTATGGTTGAGTTGGGATTTAGAAATAAGTTTGAGATTTGGTTTGAATTATAAAACCGAAACCGAACCATGAAACCGAAGTTTAAAACCGAAAACCGATAAACCGAACCCATTGGTTTGGGTTTCGGTTTGGGTTTGAGTTTTTAGAAACCGATCATTTTCGGTTTGGGTTCGGTTTTAGGTCAAAACCGACCCAAACCGACCCATGCACATCCCTATCGCTTTTATCCTACTTTGGGTAAAAGGAATGGATTAACTTCGACTCATATGCTCGCTTGAATTTACTAATCGAATCACACACAACAATAAGTTTTATAACACCAAGTTACTGGTGCGTTTACTTATTATCAATGTGTAACCGACCAACAGATAACAACTCACACGTCTCGGTTTCAAGAATATACAATATTATCGTCTCACTAATCACTCGTGATAAAACCATGAAGTGATCCAAGTGAGCGTGGGTTTAATCCAATACTCTAATCTTATCAAAGCACTCATGAATTCTGCAGCAACTTGTGCCATGTCTAAACACTTCAGACAATCTACAGACAGATTCATGACAGTCTTTATTCATACCTACTCCCAACATATGACCGAATGTGGATGTTTGAATAACCTAGTTATTCTGGAAGTCAAAACATGCAAATTTAAACATAACAATAAAACTTAATCCTATATGGCCCCAAACTTGTGAGAGTAAATAAAACACTTCTATTTATCCACCATATTGATTACTCATTATTTATTATTTAATGTTTCGGATAATCAACTCATTACTTGAATTACAACAACAATTGTCCCATGCTCTAAGCATGCACACTTTGTTTCCTATGGTCCATGCTTTGTGAAATAGAACAATTGTAAACTTTTCTAATGATTCTTATTTCACAATTCCTCAATCCCCATGGTTAGTGTAAGAACACAAGGTTCTTTGCTACTATTAGAATATGCTAGATTCTAACATTTTACGCAACGATCCTTTCGTAAAGTCACAGCACAAAAGTCACCAAGACTTGGCTAATGAAATTACAAGGTACTCTATCGGAAATTGTTACAAGATAATTCCATAGACGTGAAGTCTCACATTCAAAGTACATTCATTTGAACATCCTTCTTGCATAAAAGTTTCTATCTAGGCATAGACTCTCAATATCCAATTCCCAATATGGAAACATTTCCACATTTGCCATATGACAGCTCATTCTTAATAGAATCTTATCTATTCATAATAATGTTGATATGGTCCATCCAATACCATACTTCCAACTACTCACAAGTGACCAATCCTCAGCGAACTTTGGATCGTCCTTTGATAGTTGTTTAATTATTTTAGTCAAAACCAATTCTAGTCCTTTTTCCCTCTTAATGCGCTAGGCATTTGGAAAATTTTAGAATGGTAAATCATTATAGCATTTGCAATCGATCCTATACCCGAAGTGTATGGGACACGATGCATAATGTCTCACATAAAGATATGATACTTTACCAATCTTTTTCCATAATATTTTATGTGTCATGTTCTCATAATTCGAACTATGAAGAGGGATGCCGTAATCATAATCGAATTTTAAGAACTCACAATGTATCCTTTGACTGAATCTATTAAAATTTCTCAATCTAAGCTTTAGATTTTGAAACGAAGTATAATATTCTCTCCCTTAATTATAGCAAAACAACTTTTCAACCCATGCATCTCTGCAAATGGAACCTTTGTTTTTCTATAATTAATATTGCTAACTTGCAATACTTTCCGTAATAATCATACAATCATAACACTTATGCTCCACTATCATGATGATTATTATCATATAAGCATAACACTTATGCTCCCACTAGCCTTGACATGTATTCAGAAAACAAATGAACTTCCAGAAAACAATGCCTATTGAATTTCTGAAATTCATATTTCTAATACCAGATGCTTCGATAAGCCTTTATCTAAGCTTCTTAAACTTATACACCTTTGCCTTAGATAGCTCATATGTGTGTTTAAACAATCTAGAACTTATGTTACTAAGTTCCAAATGTTCAAACTAATTGCCAGATCTCACAATTCGAATTATGGAAAGGGATGCCGTAACCATAATCGAATGTGAGAATACAATTTTCACAATCGCTATCTTCTTAAAACCTCTCTTAGTGGAAGTATTTCCTCACAGTCATTTTCATGAAGGAGGGAATCTTATGACACTTAGATTTTATGGTGTATGAGTTCCTATCCATGTGAATTTGCCAAAACCAAGGTTTGCGACAAAACCAAACTCATATGGACTGAACTTTCTTAATCTTGATTTCTTGCCCTATGGTAACACAAGTGCCCACCATGTCTTCCAAGTAGTTTAGTAATTTGTCCTTACATATCAATGTACTTTCCATCGACTAAGGCTCTAGTATGCATTCAAATGAGAACTCATAGAACTCATATACACAATTAACTCAATTGGAATGGCATAGAAACAAAATAATGTCAGCACGATAGGTTGTAAACCTCAAGTCGTGTGCTAGTGATGATCGATAAGGTTTATTCTTGATTTGTTCTTGAAACTTTTCAAGACCATTAAGACTCCCACTGACTCCTTGACATATAAGATTCTCTTGTCAAGAAACATTTCTTGACAAAGTAAATATTCAAGAGTTAGTGTAGTTCTTATCAAGACAAAACACTTCACATAATTGGTCCTAGTTGGTCTTTGTCTTATCCAAGACAACACAACTTACCAATTTCAAATGTGAAAGAATAAGAAAACTTTTCCAAGTTCCACATTTGATGAGTGTTATAAACCTACTTAAGACTTTTCACTCAATGTCACAATCTTGGAGTATGACTCCAAGACTTGATATTGGAACGAAGTATGATTGACTCTTTGATTTAACCATTTCTACAATTCTTGATTCCTCTTCTTAGACATGCAAATGTACTAAGACTCACTTAGATGATCAATTGAGATATGGTTCTTAATCATTAAGACTTCATCATAAAACACAATAAAAGGTACTCTCCCTTCTTCTTAGAATGGAGAAACTTTTATCTTTCTGCCTTCTTGATTCTTCTTATTCGTTCTGCTATTGATTGAAACTATTTCAGTTAACTCAGAATTATACTCAATCTTATAAGTATAACCATATTTACTAAACTTTAGTAAATCATGACGAATATCTTTGTCACTCTTGTGGTAGACTTGATCAACGTACGACCTAGTGTACTCGATCTCCTAGTCCTTCAATTGACACTTTGCCACATAATTAGTCTAAGTTTCCCAAATGTGAAAGTTTTTTCATTCATCATGCAATACACATTGCATGATTCCAAGTTTCTGTCCACTTGAAACTTGGGCGATGAGAAACTCTCCCTATTTGGTAAATTTTTGACATTTCCACAAATAACATAATTAAGAATCAAATCCATTTTGCTAATAATAGAAGTACACAAACATCAATTTTTTCATATATTTCATTGCAAGGATAAACAAATAAGATAAAAACAAAATTTATTTTATTCATAAAACAGCGGAAAACATGTCCTTACAATGCAAGATTCAAATGAAAAACTATGTAATCATATACTCCTAACAAATCTATCATAACTTCCTAAGCTCAAAATCTGATCTTCAAATTCATGCGATCGAAATCCATTTCTTCGTGATCAGACTCATCTTGCTCTTCCATCAAACTTCCTCTCTTTTCTCTAAACCTGCAAAACATGCAAATGTAATCTTATCACATTATGAATAAAGAATAGGAATTTAAATGGAGTTAGATAGTGGATTTTATACCTGAAGTAGAGTCATACTTATCGACTCTCCCATCTCTTAGATTCTTCAGGTCCTTCGGGCAGCTTCGTATCCATTTCCCCTTTCCTTGGCAGCAGGAACAGGTGGATTCTCCTAGATTGTCCACGGAAGCATGGTTGGTTGATTTATCAGACAAATATGCTCCCTTACTTCGCCAAATAATTTCTGATTCAACAGTAATAAGCATATGAGTCAAATCAATGAGGGTTGCGTCAAGTTTCATCATATGATACTCTCTAATGAACTTATCATATGATTCAGGGAGTAACTGAAGAACCCAGTCCACAACCAACTTATTTGAGATAGACGCACCCAACATGATCAACCTATCAATGTGTGATTTCATCCCTAGGATGTGAGCACACACGGGTTTGCCATCTTGATGTTCCATTTCCAATAGGGATTCGGTGATCTTGAACCTTTCAAGTCTTCGATCATTAGGGCTAGGGAGAACAACGGGAGGAAAAGGAGGAAGTGAAATTAAGCTAGTCCACATTGATCTCTCACTTTGAATCAAGCTTTCACTTTCATTAGGAACACTTTTTCCTTGGGATTCGGGAATACCACGGTTAGACATATACAAAACGGGAGAAAATTCAAGTTAAGTTGATTAGAGTCCTTAATAAAACACCCAAATGAGTTATTAAGGCTAGGATCCAACATAATATTCTACAACCTAGAATAGGGATGTCGTAATCTAGTTGCAAAATATTTGAAGGTAGGTAAATGACGATTTACCAATTTCCACCATGAAAAACGAAAGGAAGTTTAAGTTTTAAATGAATTGAAACTCCTAGATCTTTAGAGATTCATTGAACCTTTCAATGGCATGTTTAATCTCGATTATGCCCTACTATTTGTGACTGGGATGCCGAGGATCACAAACAAGGTGTGAATAACCATACGAATCACGCGGTGCACCCAATGCTACAATCACCTAATCAATGTGTCGGTTAGCCACACACGCTCCATTGATCTATGATAAGCATCGAGCCACCCTTCGCCACCAATTTCATCCCCAAATTAGTGTGCCGGTTAACTACACACGCTCCACTAACGTTTGACAAGGGTACGAAGTGTAATTCCATGGGTTAGCATACAATTTCACATTTTTCCTAAAGTGCTATGATTTGGGAATTTGTAAAAGCATTTAGTTACTTTGTACTTCATTATACTTATAATGGAAGGTTTCTGTCCTATCCTACCCGTTCGGCTAACGACCCTCCACTAGTCAAGAGTGCGGTGGGTAAGAGTGGATATCCATTCAATCGCCATTTTATAGGCAATTTCCTTAAACACCCCTTATAGACCAGCTTCGTGAATGAGGCCTACTAACGGTAAGACTGACTGTTTACTCATACATATATATAATATTAGACTTTTAATGTTATATATAGTATAGGGTGTATTTTACACTTTTAAAACACTAGGTGGTTTAATTTAGTAAAATTATGCTTTTAATTTAATTAAATATAAACCAAAACTTTATGGGTTTATTAAATCACTTTTAGTTATACACTTTAATTAATTAATAAACCATAAGGGTGTGATTTGAACTTTTCAAAATACTAGGGTTTTAGAATTTAACATTTCAAAATTAAGCTTTTAATTAACTTTTAAACTCCAAAAAAAAACTTGAGGGCAAGTTTTGAAACATTTCAAAACATAAGGGATCAAATAACAAATAATTCAAATTAAACAATTAATTTCACAATTATCTATATTTGACCTAATCTTATTTTAGTCATTAGATAATTACCAAATAATTTGAAATAATCCATATTTATCATATAAACAAACTATTATTTAAAAGATTTGAAATTATCTATTGTTTTGGCAAGGATAATCACTAATTTAAGATAAAAATCGGATTTTAACTTCAAAAAACGAATTAGGTATCAAATCCAAGTCAAAACAGCAGCAAAAACCTGGAATTCCCTCTGTCTGGCCCCTGGACTCGCCAAGTCAGGGACAGACTCGCCGAGTTCATCCTCTGACTCGCCGAGTCAGGTCGGGCAGAGGCCAAAAATCGATTTTTTAGTAAATAAAACAGTTAAGCATCACATACAACTGAAACCAATCAAGGCTCTGATACCACTGATGGTTTTATGCATAAGAACTATCCTATGTGCTCATACAAACCCTAATGCTTGGATTTAGGTTTCTCTATTGTACATGCTTTGTATCCAAGACTAATAAACTTAGATCTAACATATTATGAACTGAATTAGGGTTTATAGAATTACCTTTGATTGTTATATAGCAATAACAATCAATTCCTTGCTTGAATTGGCTTCAAAAGCTTAGTGCCTCAAGTACTGCACCTCTAATGGAGTCACAAACACCTTATGCAACTTGGATGAAGAGGAGAAGAGAGGGGAGGCACCAAAAACGGCTGGAAACCCTAGAGAATTAGTTGTCCACGTTTTTGGAGCCTAAGGGGTCCTTTATATACTTGTGTGGGCTGCTAGGGTTTCAGTCAAAACCCTAATGGACAGCTTAAACTCTAAGCAGCCCATGGAATCTTCTGGATAAGGCCATGGACGAAAATATGATGGGCTCCCATCATAATTTCGTTCACCCCTTGTTCCTTTAGCATTCCTTAGCCCAATAACTCAATTATCCAATAATTGTAGTCCAGTCCCCTGAGTTTAATTATTCTCTTTTAGCAACAAAATTAATTATCAATTAATTCTTGACTAATATTAATTAAACAATATGATTTCTCCTTTAATATATTATTCTCATAATATATTAATAAATCATATTTAAATCTTTCTCTCCTTAAATCATCCTACATATTGCTATGGTGAAGGCAACCCAAAAGGACCATGCTCATAATCGGGTCAAGAACATACCAAAATAGTTATGGACTTAGACACAAATCCAACAAAAAGATCATATGAATTTTTTGTAACTTGATTGTTAGTTTAATTATTGATCATTATATATTTTAATGGAATCCATAATTTGTCCTCAAGTTATGGATTACCAAAAGTCATTCTTTTAAAGTCCATTAAAGAAACACATAGGTTACATAAAATGAAAAGTCACTCCTTTTAATAAATCATTTAACTCATAAGTTATGAAAGATGAAAAGTTTTGAAAGTTACAAAACTTGCCCTCAAGTTTTGGAACATGTAAAGTCACCTTAAAAACTTTAGTTCCAACCCCTAGAATTTTAAAAGTTAAAATTCAACCCTTATACTTTATAATATTATAAATTTAATAATAATTATATATGTATAAGAAAAAGTCATTTTACCATTAGTAGACCTCATTCACGAAGCCAATCTATAAGGAGGGTATAAGGTTGCTGCCTATAAAATGGCAGCTTAATGGGTGTCCACTCTCACCCACCACTTCCTTGATCGGTGGAGGGTCGCTAGCCGAACGGGTAAGACAAGGACTTTAAATCTTCATTAAAAGTATTAATGATAAATATAAAGTAACTAAATGTTTTATAAATTCTCAATCTTAGTTATTTTAGGAAAATGTGAATAAGGTGCTAACCCATGAAATTACACTTTGCACTTTGCTTAATTCGGTTAGTGGAGCGCGTGTGGTCAACCGACGCACTAACTGGACTTAACAAGGTAGACAAAGGGTAACTTAATGTTTATCATGGTATCAATGGAGCGTGTGTGGTTAACCGGCACATCGATTGAGGGGTAATACATTAAGGGTACCAAGTAATTTGCATGGTTACTTCACACATTGTTTTATGATCCTCGGCATCCCAGTCACAAAACCTGAAAGGCACACTCGAGATTGAAACATGCCATTGAAAAGTTCAATGAATCTCAAAGAATCTAGGAGTTTCAAAACCAATTAAAACCTAATAATTTATTTCGTTTTTCATGGTGGAAATTGGTGAATCATCATTCTCCTACCTTCAAATATTCTATAGCTTGGATTACGGCATCCCTCTTCCAAGTTATAAAATATTGTGTCGGGTCCTGGCCTTAATATTTCATATTGGGTGTTATATTAAGGACTTTAAATCAACTATATTGAATATCTCCCAAAAGATGTCTGGTTTAGACAACTATGATCTTCCCAAATCTTATGGAAATCATACTTCTCTACCTCCACCTCCTCCCTTTATTCTCCCTGGCCTACAAGCTTGAAGACTTGAAAAAATTCAAGGTCACTCACGCCCTACTAGTAATGAAACATAAAGATGGAAGACATGTGTGCACTCATGTCTTAGGAATGAAGTCACACATTAACAGATTGAGAATGTTGGGTGTCGTTGTCCCAAGGAAGTTGGCTATTGATTGGGTTATTCAGTCACTTCCTAAGTCATATAGTGAGTTCATTAAGAGCTACTATGTGACAGATCACGACATGACCCTAATAGATCTATCTTATTTGCTTGTTGCTATTGAGTCAGAAATGATGTGGCGCAATGGTCAAGCAAATATGGGCGGAAGGTCTATTTCTCAAACTTCCATGGACAATAACAATGGTAACATTGGAAGTCCAGAAAAGCTTTCTCTTCCCAATGGAAAGGGATCAACCTTGGTCAACCCGGTTGACCAAAAGGTAAAGGGAAAAGCTAAGTCTGTGATAGTCTTGTGTACCATTCCCAAAGAGTCTATATGTTTTCATTGTCAAGAGAAGGGGCATTGGTTGCGAAAACTGCCCTAACTACCTGAAAGATCTAAGAGAAAAGAAAAATAAAAAAGGTTCGACTATGCTTCAGGTAAGTCCACTATCTAACTCGGTTAAGTTCCTTATTGATGATTCTTAATACAAATGTGACTTGGTTACATTTTGGTGTTTGACAGAATCAAGCAAAGGGAAGGACACTTAAAGAAAGAGTATGCCGAATTTAATCGCGAAGATGGATTTCAATGGCATGGTTCGAAGATCGAATTCTTGAGCTACTACTTAGAGAGTTATGATAGATTTCTAGGAAATATGTAATAACATAGTTTCCATTTAAAGCTGCATTGTAAGGAAAAAAAATCCGCATTTTATAAATAAATAAAATTTTGTTTACTTTATTTTATATCTCCTTGCAATGACATTTATGGAAAAGTGATGTTTGTATGTTTCTAGCAATATTGGAAATATGAATTTAATTTTTTCATTTGTTGTAGTATCTAAATTTACCAAATAAGGAAAGATTCTCATCAACCAATATTTAATTGGACCAAAACTTGGAATCGTGCAAGTTGCATAGTATGATGAATGAAAATATCTTTGGAAAATTAAGACTAATTCCTTGTTCACATATATATGTGAGTCAAGTGAAGGACTAAGAGATCGAGTACACATTCTTGTGCACTGGTCAAGTCCACCACAAAAGATTGATAAGACTATTCGTCATGATTTACTATGGTTTAGTAAATATGGTTATACTTACAAGTTTAAGTATAACTCTGAAACATTGGAAAAGTTTCGATGTATTGCTGGACGAATGAGAAGATTCAAATTAGGCAGAAAGATAAAATTTTTCAAATATAAAAAGATGTGAGAGTACTTTAGTATCATGTTTTGTGATCATCTTAATGATTAAGAAAACATATCACAATTGGTCCTCTAAGGAAATCTTAGTGCATTCCTATGGCTAAGAAGAGAAATCTTGAATTGTTGAAATTGTTAATCAAGAAGATGAGTCATACTTCATTCCAAAACAAGTCTAGAGTCATACTCCAAGATTGTAACTGGAGTGACATATCTTAAAGAAAGGTTTATAACACTTGTCAAATGTAAGAGTAAAATGTGTCCTACTCTTGTACATATGAAATTGGTAAGTTGTGATGTTTTGGATAAAACAAAGACCAATTAAGGCCAATTGTGTGAAGTGTTTGTCTTGATAAAAAATTCGTACTATCTCTTGAATACTTGGCAAGTTAGTCTTGTATGTCAAGAGGACAGTGGGAGTCTTAAAGATCTTGAAAAAGCTTCTAGATCCAATCAAGAAGAAAAACCTATAGTTTATCACTAGCACACGACTTGAGGTTTATAACCTATTGTGTTGACATATTCCTATTTATGTGCCCATTTCAGTTAAAGTTGGCTTTGCATATGAGTTCTGAGACTTCTCAATTGGTTGCATAACAACTTGGAAACAATGGTAGACCCTTATGCTGCCAGGTGGCAAGAAGTTAAGACTGCACAAGTTCAATCCATAAGAGTTTGGGTTTGTCACTAACCTTGTCTTGTCATTGTGGTTTTGACAAATTTACATGGATAGGAACACATACACCATAAAATCTAAAGTGTCATAAGGTTTCTCTCCGATTCATGAAAATGATGGTGAGGAAACGCTTTCACTAAGTAGATTTTAAATAAATAGCAATTGTGATATTTGCATTCTCAAAGTCATTAGTGGAGCGTGTGTGGTTAACCGACACACTAACATGGACTTGTAAGAAATGGCAAAGGTCTAAACAATTGAGACTATGATTACGGCATCCCTTTTCATACTTCTTAAATTGTTTAGAAACACATGTGTGTTATCTAAGGAAAAGGTGTATGATTTTGATAAAGTTTTATCAAAGCATCTCGTACCAGAAATATGAACTTTGGTAAGAAGGTCAATAAAGTATTGATTTCTAGAAGTCCAGCTGATTTCTGAGTATATATCAAAGCTAATGGGAGCATAAGTATTATGCTAATAATAATCATGCAAGTGGGAGCATGATAATTATAATAAGTGTCGCAAGTTAGCAATGTTAATTATAGAAATCAAAAGGTTTCATTTGGGAAAAAGTTTTTTTTGCTATAATTAAGGGAAAGGAAATTATACTTCATTTCAATTCTAAAAGCTTAGATTGGGGTTTTAATCATCTTTAGTCAAGGATATATATGTATGTATATATATATATATATATATATATATATATATATATATATATATATATATATATGAATTTTATGTTGGAATGGCTCAACATAAGGAAATTCTATATATGGGTCCATTATTTGCATTATAAAATTTGATTATGATTACGGCATCCCTTTTCATAATTTGAATTATGATAACTTGGCAAATAGAAATAGAAATATTATAGCAAAAGACTGGTCTAGTATCATGTCTTTATGAATCGTGTCCCATATGCTTCGGATATAGGATCGATTGCATGTGCTATAATATTCATCTATTTTAAATTTTTCCAAATGCCTAGAGCATTAAGAGAGAAAAAGTACTAGAACTAGATATGACTAATTTGATTAAGCAATTGTTGAGGACAATCTAAGGTTTACCAAAAATTGGTTGCTCAGGGACAATTGAAAGTTGTGACATCCCCATTTTCACGGTCAAAAAAGACTGATTTGTTTATGCTTTGTTTTATAAAATCAGAGTAATCCTTTGATTAAAAGAGTTGTGGAATTTGTTTCAAAACAAAATATGATAAGAATTCATCAAAGCATTTCTTTACAGAAATGTATTTTCATTAAATAACAAAATCTCGGGATGTTATGTTCAGATACAAACCAAAAGCATAAATAATATAAAATAGACCTTACAACAGTTATTTATAACTACTGATTTATAATCCAAAATCTCTCGTCAAGTCACCAACTTATACCCTTGTGCCATTACCTGTAATGCAAAGAAAACTGAGTGGGTCAGGCTTGGGAGCCTGGTGAGTATATAGGGTTTTCATGCCATAATATTATATTTATTATATTTAATCATCTAACAATCAACCCAATTACCCATCCCCATTATCTTCTTTACTCTTAAGGTTTTACCCTAAGAATCAACTATCTTTCATTCATTCATTCCTAAGGATTTACCTAAGGAATTGGCATGAAGTCCATTGCTGCCAAAGTTTATCTATCATATATTAAATCCATAGCTATAAGGCGCTAACTCCATAGTCACCAAGGTTCACTTAACATACGCTAACTCCATAGTCATCAATGTTCACTTAACAAGCGCTAACTCGTTCACTTAACAGGTGCTAACTCTATAGTCACCAAGGTTCACTTAACGGGCGCTAACTCCATAGTCACCAAGGTTCACTTTAACAGGCGCTAACTCCATTGTCACCATGGTTCACGCATACCATCTTTCATTACACACCAATTATTCCATCTACCCATGTTATACTTAACATATTTGTAGATCTAAAATACAAATTCAGGTTAACTCATTTAGAACCTATATAAAACATTGTAACGACCCAAATTTCACGTCCAAAAATTTCGTTTTAAAAACATTACTTTAGAAAAACATTAATAGTTAAAAACATTGTTTGATCAAACCATAACAAACGTAAGCCATGTCAAAAAGTCAAATCATACAACCACCAAAATATCAGAGTAAAAATCCCAGAGAATCTCGTAAGTGCGGAAACCCGTGTGTGCGCATGATGTGCCGCTACCGCGCCGACTCCTTCCCCTTCGACGAAGAGGTACCTGAAACCAAAACTGCAAACTGTAAGCACAAAGCTTAGTGAGTTCCCCCATCGTACCACATACCATACAAACACATAACATACATACTGCCAGACTATTCTGGGGTGCCGACCTACCCGTGTCAAGCCATTATGGGGTGCTGACTACCCATGTCAAGCCATTCTGGGGTGCTGACTACCCATCGGTCCTAACAACCGATCCTCGGGGACTAGTCCCCTCCTACTACCACTATCGCATATAACATAACAGGCCAGCATGCAAACATATCATCACGTATTGTCAGACATTTCTGGGGCGTTTGACTACCCTCCGGTCCTAACAACCGAACTCTACTATTATCACACATAACATATCATGCTATCATATAACATATCAGGTAGTAGCAACATAGATGATATCACAAAGACAATCATCTAACATACGACTCCTACTGGTGGGCCGGCATTGTGGCCGTAGACCCACCGCTACTGGAAGGTAACTCACCTCGAAGTAGCTGCTGAACTGAGCGGGAACTGACTGTCTACTGTTGTTGCTGCTGCTGCTCTGGAAATCCTTCGGCTGCAATTCCCACAACATACTCAATCAAACACTGCTAACTGTCCTTTGGGTAAAATGACCACTTTACCCCTGATCATGACCTAGGTCAAATTCAGAGTCAACTTTCAGTTGACCAGACTCGCCGAGTTGGCTTTCCAACTCGCCGAGTCCCTACCCAAACGTTGCCCTGAATCCCGTTCCTACTCGTCGAGTTGGGCGACGACTCGACGAGTTCTCCTTCTTAACAGATACTCAAGTCCTTCATCCTACTCGCCGAGTTGTATGAACAACTCGTCGAGTTCATCTTCATCCGATGAACACTTATGCTAAGACTCGCCGAGTTGTATGAACAACTCGTTGAGTCTGTTCTTAATCTAAGGAGATTGCCTTGAACTCGCCGAGTCAGTGCATTAACTCGCCGAGTACCTCCATAGATGAGTTCAGCTTCCGACTCGCTGAGTCACACCCCGTGACTCACTGCTCACTCGACACTACGAAAAGGGGACAAACTCGGAGACTCGCGAACAGACTCGCCAAGTCACATGAACGACTCGCCGAGTCGTTGCCATGCACCCACTAAATACACCGATTTGCTCGATTCCAGTCCATGCCATTCACAGATCTGGACTTCTAGGACATGAATCACACGTAAAGTTTCCAACTTTACGTGTAGATATTCACCAATATGGATTTTAGGGCTCAAAATGCCTTAAAAGGGTAGATCTAGGGTGAACAAGCAACATGGGGCCATAAAGCTAACAGATCTGAGCTCCTGGAGCTCAATATTGCCTAGATCTAGAGGCCAAACATCTTATTACAACATATAAGGGACATACAAGCTTGGGGATTTGTCCAAGAAAGACCTAAATGAAGTACTAAGCATAGAATCATGGGGAAAACGGGTTATACCTCAAAGGAACTGCTGGAAGAACACAATAATGCCTGGATGGCTTCCCTTCTTCTGGATCTACTTCCTTCCTCCTTCAAAGCCTTCAAAAGCACATAACAAAGCATCAATTCTTCAAAGAACAAGCATAAACGAGGGTTGGGAGCTCTGGGGAGAGAATGGGGGCTGGCCTGGGGCGGATAAGTCGCTTAAATAGGGTGCAAACCCCTGAAACTTAGGGTTTCATCCAACAGTTGTGACTCGCCGAGTCGCCAACTTAAACGTGTCCCGGGTCCCGCATCCACTCGGCGAGTCGGACCTATGACTAGCCGAGTCCAAGGCTAAAAGAAAGGAAATACTTCAAATAAGATTTACGTACCAGGAACCGGGTGCTACAAACATTCATTTCACATCCACCTTATGTAACATCCTGAATTTCAGGTGTGTCTCTTTATCCCTTTTCCTTTTCCAAGGTTGTCAAGTTAAGCCCTTAATTGAAATATTAAGGCAAATGAGTACGATAGGCGTACTAAAGAGTACGTTGCGTGTACTCATGCGCTTTAATTGGATGCAGACTCGCCTAGGTACGTTGGGCGTACCCAAGGTTACGCTGGGTGTAGCGAGCCCAGATGCAAACCCTAATTTATGGCTTGTGTACTATAAAACGAATGCTAAGGCCTTATCCTCGGCCACCATTTCAGGGAATGAAACCCTAAGAGAGAATTTCCTTCGTCCAAAAGCTTGTGTGTGAGTGTTTTGAGCTAAAAGTGCCTTTGTGTGTTAGTGAAGAAGGAGGGGTGCTTGTAGAGGCTAAGGTTTGGAGTTCAAGCTTGGATCTGAGTTCTTCAGAGGAAGGAGCTTCACTTTGAGGTAAAAAGCTCAGAACTTTCCTCTTTATTTTGGTTTGGTGTTTTATGGTCCATTTCTAGGGTTTAAGTCCCAAAGGTGGAGACTTTATGAGTAAGAGGGTCTCCATGGACCTAGATCTGTCCCATTTCAATGTTATATGTGATGTTGATCCATAAAAATCCCAGCTTGGTCGTCATTAGGAAGTCATGTTTGAGTTATGGGCTTTGGAGTGTTGAAAGTGGAAAGATTTAGGTGTTGGTGACTCTCACAGCCATGCAAAGGCTTAAAGTCACCAACTTTATAGATTAAGAGGCTTAGGGGTGGTCAGATATGAGAGTTGGACGTGTGTCTTAACCGTTTAAGACCCCAAAAGCTAAGGAGCATGAAACTGGGACTTACGCGGGGCGTAATCCCAGTACGCGCAACGTAAGGGGTCGCGTTCCCCGTTTCTGTGAGGTTGCCGGGTACGCCCAACTTACAGGTTTGGTACGCGCAGCGTAACCCGGAGAGTTTACTTTTTTTGACTTTTAGGGTTTGGTCAATGTTAGGGTCTTTGAGTCATGAGAGGGGTAAAATGGTCTTTTACCCTTCTGAAAATGCTAAGAGAGGGATTAGTCTAGCCTTGAGAGTTGTATTGATTAGAGTACTTATTCCATATGATTCAGCGGAGGCTAGACCAGATTTTTTACCGAGTTCGAGATTTACCGAGTTACCCGAGGTGAGTCTTCTCACTATACTTTACCTAGAGTGGTAATTAGAGTTATATGACAGAGTATCTTGTATGTTGTTCATGTGATTGTGATACAATGCATTATTTCTATGTGATTTATGTTGTGTATGTTCCAGCGTTTATAGAGTTATAACCGAAAGGTTCACAGAGTTAGGACCAGAGGGTCCATAGAGTTAGGACCGGAGGGTCCACAGAGTTATAGCCTCGAGTGGCTAATATGTGTTATATGCGGTATTTTGGGGAACTCACTAAGCCTTGTGCTTACAGTGTTTGTGTTATGTGTTTCAGGTACCAGTGAGGATCGCGGGAAGACGACGGCATGATCAGTACACACTATTGGAGTTTCGTACATTTTGATCTTGGGATGTGATTTTATGGATTTGTTATGTGATACATTGAGAATTGAGAATCTTTATGAATGAAATTACATTTTTTTAAAAGGTGAATTTTTTTTTGAAATTTATGTTATTACACCTTAAATAAACAGACAATATATAAACACATAGCACGTATTCCATAGCAAATACTTCATATTTATGTGTTAGAAGAAAGTAACCACACACTCACTTGATAATACGATGATCAGACAACACTGCGACTCTAAATGTAGAATTCTCCGGTGAAACCGGGATACTTCCTTGAAAATCGGGCCTCTCGCGGGCAGAGTTTCGGCTCGGAAACTTAAATTCTTGGGATCTTCAGGGCTTCGGGACTTGCTTTGGGTGTCGAGATTGATATCAGGGCTTCGAGGGTATAAATTGCCAAGAAGAAGAAAGAACAAAGGGAGAGAATTGAAACTTAGCAAACAACATTGACAGCCCCCGTCTTCTATTTATATGTTGTTGGTCATCGGGTTACGCTGAGCGTATCTTCCATATATATGGGGCATAATGCCTCTTTCATGCATACATTGGGTGTACTCCTGGTACGCTAGGCGTACCGGGTGGATAGGATCGGCGCGTCACGAATTCGGGTATTGTACCAGGGCGTACCGGGTGGATAGGATCGGGGCGTCACGAATTCGGGCATTATCCGAATTTATATTTTATTAATAAATTTTAAATATTTTGAAAACTTCAGAAATTCATATCTTCCTCATACGAGCTCCGTTTTCGACGTTCTTTATATCCACGCGTAGGTGAGACTGTGCTCTACAACTTTCATTTATACTTCGCCGGCTAATTTTGACTTTATTTATATTATATTATTTTTAGTAGGCCGGAACAGGAAAATTCCGTTATAAATTCATAACTTTTTCATCCGACGTCCATTTTCGTCTGTCTTTTTACCGTTGCACTACTATTAACGAGATCTTCTATTCCTGTTTAGATTGTTTCGGCTAAAAAACACTCGAACTAAAATTTGAGTTTCGGGTTGCATACCGCTAAGCTGAAACTTAGAAAAATCACAACTTCTTCATACGAAATCAGATTTGGACGTTCTTTTTATGCACGCTATCGGTTTAACAAACTCTACAACAACGTCGTGCCGGTTCTATCGCGAAACTTTGACAGGTCATAACTTCTTCGTTATTACTCGAATTTCAGCATTTTTATATATTTGGAATCCTTGTCATGACCACTACAACCTAGTTAAGAGTATTCATTCTAAATAGTCTTTTATCAAAAAGTCACTTTGATGCTTATCTTCTCTAAATTGACTAGCCCGGATCTACGAGCGTTACAGAAGTATAGTGTTAGTTTTGGAATGACCATATTGATATATTATGAAAAGAGGCAACTCTTGTTCACGAGTGATAGTCAACAGGGGAATATGGAAAATGTTCCCATAGGTGGAAGTTATTAATTAAATATGTGTAAAATTAGCAAACTTAATGCAAGAAGAATGTTCAAAGCAATGAACTTTGAATATGAGACTTCGTTTCCATGGAGTTGATCTCCATTGGAATACTCTGTAATGTTTGTTCACAAGTCTTTGTGACTTTGTGCATAATCATTACAAGAGGACCAATGCATATAAGTTTAGAATCTAACTGATTTAGGTAAATGACAGGAATTTGGAATTCTTGCATTTGTGGTAAGGATTTGGGATTGTGAAATGAGTATCACTGGAATTATGTTCAATCGATCTATTTCACAGAGTAAAGATCATAGATAAGCTTAGTGTGCATACTTGGTGTATGGCATAACTAATGTTTGGAAAAACATAGTGTGCATACTTGGTGTATGGCATGACTAGTGTTTAGAAAAAACATAGTGTACATGCTTGGTGCATGGGACAACTATTGTTTTAATTCAAGTATACAGTTGATAGTTTGAAACAATATGCAATGAATGATGGGTAATTAATATGGTAATAAATAAAATATGTTTTATTTATATTCGTAAGTTCTGAGACCATATTGGATTCGATTATTCTCGTGTTTCACTTTGCATGTTTTGACTTCCAGAATAATTAAGTCGCTCTTCCTGAATGACTAAGTTATTCAAACCATCCACAGTCGGTCGTATGTTGGAAGTAGATATGAATCAAGATTGTCATGAAGCTGGATTGTAGATGTCTAAGGTATGGGACATAGCAAGGATTGTTGCAACATTCATGAGTGCTCATAAGTTTTGAGTATTGGATTCAACCCACGCTCACTGGTATCACATCATGGAATTTATCTCGAGTGATCATGAGACGGTAATATCATATAAGTCTTTAAACCTAGAGATATGACTTGTTGCCTATGAGTTGGTTATACATTGATTGTACGAAAACGCATTGGTAACTCAATGTTATAAAACGTGCCTTTGTGTATAATCCAACAAGTAGTAGAACAAGCATATGAGTCGAAGTTTATCTGTTTCTTCTTGGATTAGAAGCAATATCTGGGCCCCTCGATGATTTTGTGTTGACACATGTATGGGCCCGGTCAGAACTAAGTTAATGTGTTTAAATAAGTTCTATGTCAAACAAATCAGAAATCGGGAAACAAACTGTTGGACAATAAGTAAGTCATTGTTCCATGTATTTGTCCGGTTGATATCTAGAACAAAGATTTATATGATCACTTATCTTAAATGACGATCATCATCATCTCAGTTCTGCGAGACCTTGAAAGAGCTACGATTGCTGATCGGTTCCTGAAATTATTCTTGCAGATTTAGTTATTAGACTTATCCAAGTAGGAGGCTGTTGGATTAGGTGTCTAAGTTCATAACTATTTATGGGATGTACTTGACCCGTTTGGCATGGTCCATTTGGGTTGCTTGGCATTGCAACACTTGGATAGACTAAATGAGAGAAATGACACTTAAGGATTAGTAATATATTATAAGTTCTAATATATTAATAATATTATTTAATTAGTATTGATCAAATAATTTATTTGAAATTAATTAAGTGTTCAAAAAGAGACTAATTAAATATATGGGGTTGATTGTGTAAATAATCTATTCTTATATAGTGGGCTAAGTGATCAAAAAGAGACTAATTAAATACATGGTCTCAGATCTGGACTCCTCTAGGCCCCCATGGACATAAAGTTTTCGACTTTATTTAGTCTTGTCCCTTCTCCATGCCCTAAGCCTCCTACTAAGCTTAGTTTTGAGTATTTTAGCCTCTTGAGGCCTTGCATGCACGTATAGTTGGCAACTTTACATGGTAACTACACCTTATGGGGCTAAATCTATAATATGGAGCCTCGGTTTCTCTTAAAAGCGTCTGAATGAAAAATGGCTGAAGGAACTCGACGAGTTGCTTAGCTAACTCGACAAGTTGGATAAAGGGTTTTCCCGCTTTCTAGATTTTGAGTGAACTCGACGAGTTGGTTAAGGTTTTCCCGATCTTCTGGACACTACATGGACTCGACGAGTTGCTTGACAACTCGGCGAGTTGACTCGAGTTTTCACGGTTTCTGAGTTCTGAAGGAACCCAATGAGTTAGTAAGCTACACTCGACAAGTTGGGTCAACATGGACTACTGACCTTGACCGTTGACTTTGACTTTGACCTTGACCAAGTTTGACTTCTAAGGGTATTTTGGTAATTTGGGATTTTTTATGGGATTGGGTCAATGATGGTTATAGGTGTTTGAGTTTGGAGCCGTGTTTCGGGAGTTTGATCTTGTCAGATAAAGTTCGACATTGTAAGGTGAGTTTTCCTCACTATACTTAGGAGTCGAAGGCACTAAGGTCGGCTCATTGGATTTGATATCCTAGTAGTTGTTGATATGATGAGTATGAGTTAGTTATGCATGCTAGTTTGCTATGCTAGCCTGGTAGATCTGTAGGACTACCTGTGATACCGTCTAACTATCTATATGTGTATTTAGTTGTTACATGTCAACATGTTGGGTGGGTAAGGTTGAGGTTATACTATTCCGAGCGGTAACCAACAAACCCTGGAGTATGCCATATATGAGCTGAGGGTCTGGGAGGGCATGCCAGACTCATATTGAGGACTCCTAAGCATTCCAGATGCAAGCTGAGGGCCAGGGGAGCATGCCAGACTCGCACTAAGGGCTGATCAGTTATATTCCAGTCTTAGGACTGAAGGGGGCAAGCCAGTCATAAGCTGTAGGCTCGAGAGTAAGTAAGACTTATGTTGTGGGCTCGGGAGCAAGCCATAACTGAGTTGTAGGCCTGAAAGGCAATCTAGACTCATACTGTGGGCTCGAGGGTAATCCAGTTTGTGAAGTTGTGGACCTATTACATTATGTTATTATGTGTGCTATTTGTTATGTATCAGTATTTTGGGAGGGGAGGGGGGGGGGGGGGAGATTCACTAAGCTTCGGGCGTATAGTTTTGGATTTTGTTTAGGTATTTCGGATAATTGCGGGAAGGCGAAGGCTTGATCATGCACCTCCTCACATTTTATGATTTTAATTTCTAGGATACTCTAATATGAAACTATTTTGAAAACACTTTGTAATAAGTAATGGTTTTTGGATGCATGAAAAAGTTTTAAATTTGTATGAATTTAATGGATGTTACAATAGCTAATCAAATTGGTTGGTTCAATTAACTCATATATGGTTGGTCATCATACATGCTCACACGTTAATTTATTTTTTATCTAGTTAACCCTAGGTTATGTTCACAACACTAGGCATACAATCTTGTTTTCACAAAACCATAAGATTCAAGTAATCAAGCAGATGTTCATACAACTCAATATACTTAGTTATTAACATAAAATAATTGTCATTAACACATAAGAATCTTTTAACAAGCGTAACAAGATAAATAACCAAATCAATATAATCCAAAGCCACTAATCAAACCATATTCATAAGATTATCTACTCTAAACGAAAGTATGGTGTTTTAGCCCATGAATTCAGCAAATAAACACATAAACTCGAAATCTAATGTTGTAAACATGATTTACACAAAGAATTAAGAGAAAAGTAATGATTAGTTGCCTTTGATATATTCAAAAGTAGCCTATAGTCGGATTCTGAGTTCCAAAGATTCTTGAGAATGTCTCTGGGTTCCAAAAGTTGCTAAAAGTCTCAATATACTTAGTTATTAACATAAAATAATTGTCATTAACACATAAGAATCTTTTAACAAGCGTAACAAGATAAATAACCAAATCAATATAATCTAAAGCCACTAATCAAACCATATTCATAAGATTATCTACTCTAAACGAAAGTATGGTGTTTTAGCCCATGAATTCAACAAATAAACACATAAACTTGAAATCTAATGTTGTAAACATGATTTACACAAAGAATTAAGAGAAAAGTAATGATTAGTTGCCTTTGATCTATTCAAAAATAGCCTCTAGTCGGATTCTGAGTTCCAAAGATTCTTGAGAATGTCTCTGGGTTCCAAAATCACTAAAAGTCTCCAGCCAACGTTAGGGTTTCGATCAAAAACGATCCTTAAACAGATTCTGAAAATAGGCTCAACACGTTGAGTTGAAGGACCCAAACTCGCCGAGTTTTTCACTAAAATCGCGTGTACGACAAAGCACTATTTTGTCGGGATCTTCCATTTCAACTTGTCGAGTTTTAGGATAAACTCACCAAGTTCTTCTTCAATTTTGCCTTCTTTCTTCAAAAAACAAATTCAAATCTTCCAATCGCTAAATCCGCTTTCTTTTCCTTCCGAGCATGTCTTTGTTTCTAAAAATGAAATTTTAAAGTAATTAAGTACCATTTTTCAATATTTGAGACAAAAACAACATAAAGTATTAAGATAATGCATGGATTTTATAACTAAATATGCCTATATCAGTATGGAGGACTTTCCCCAACGATTTCAATTTCAGTGCCTTCTCCGTTAAGGTGTCGACGTCCGAGGGCTTAGGTGGAGAACTCACAACTTCAACGCCGATGATGGCTGCGATGATTGGGGTTAGGAGCAACTGCAAGCCCACGAGGTATGAAGGACTTCCCCCAATGATTTCAATTTCAGACTATATTGGGATCGATTTGTAAGTTGCCTTGAGTAAGAGTTTCTTTTTTCCCCTCAGTTTAATGGTGTTCCAGATTTTGTAGGTTGTAAGTTAAAACACGACGGCGTCGCTGGAGGGCAGGAATGACGACCGACCAACTGATGGAAACAGCTCATCCAACACCATTGAAAACGGTACCAAATGTCAGGTGATTTAAAATTTAGAAGTTATTTGTGTGTTTTTTTAATTATTGGGGTTTTTGTTGGTGAAAATGTACATTAATCAACCCAATAAGGTTCTGGGTGAACAATACAATTTGAAGCCAACTGATACTTCAGCCACATGGGTAATTCTTGAACGACAACTCTCACTAAGTTTTGATTCATAACAATCAGATTTTGATGTAATTTATGTCATTACAGGAAAGAAAAGAAGCAACAATACATGAAAGAGAAGTAAACAACAATACATGAAAGAGAAGTAAATAACAATACATGAAAGAGAAGTAAATTGAATACACCAAATTACTTATGTAGGATTTCAAAAATGTATCATTTGGTTAACTTTTCTTTGAAAATCTAAAAAAGTTTTTATGTGATGGAAACTTAGGTTGCTGTAAAAGTTGCACAGTCAAGAGATGGAAGAAATGTAGAGATTCCTAACCTTATTGCAAAATTTTTTAAACTAACAAGTAACTTTCTTGACACAACAATTGAGTTTCTAAGCCTTTATTATTTTTTTACTACTTCATATATTTTAATTTAATCTTTGATATATATATATATATATATATATATATATATATATATATATATATATATATATATATATATATATATATATATATATATATATATATATATATATGATTTTATCATCTTATGTTTTCTATTAGAATACCCAAC
This sequence comes from Lactuca sativa, assembly GCF_002870075.4. Lineage (NCBI taxonomy): Eukaryota > Viridiplantae > Streptophyta > Magnoliopsida > Asterales > Asteraceae > Lactuca > Lactuca sativa. The sequence continues at coordinate 126,531,661 of NC_056630.2, read as the reverse complement.
ATAGTTGTTTTTTTTTTTTTTTTTAGCATCACATGTTACTTGCAAAATATATATATATATATATATATATATATATATATATATATATATATATATATATATATATATATATATATATATATATATATATATTAAAAAGGCTTTTGTTAAACAAAGTTAGCAGAACCATATATCATAGCATTATACTTTTTTAAACCTATGAAATATAGATTTGTTAAATAAAGGCATGCTTTACTGTCATTTGTTTGACTATATCGATTTAGATGTCAATGGAATTTTGTTTCTTTTTTAGCACTACTAGAATATTGAATAAGGATTATCGACATAAATAAACTTTTTACTTTTCATTTTTAACTATTTTTTGGACAGATGCACCCTTAATGTTGAAGAGTATGTTGCTGGTCAAGTTATGCATGCCCTCGAGTTTTCCTTAGAGTGTGCAATACAAAGAGTATTAAATTAACAAACATTGTAACAAAAGAGTCCAAATTTTTTAACGACAATACATCTATTGATATTCTCTGCAAAAAAATGAAATTATGCATAGAACTTTAAATAAAATTATTTTGATTCAACCATCTCTTTCTCGACTTGACTACTTGAATCATATATTTTGAATACCAACTAATCAAATTCTATTCCTAGTTATTTTTATCTCTATTTTTGAGATTCATAAATAGTAACCGATTCGATAAATCTATGAAGGTTCCGAAATGAAATAAGTTATTTATCTTATTATTAATAACAGATTTCTTATATAGCCAGAACGGCCTTCACAAAATGCAAATACTAATTTGTTAAGAATTAATCGGATTGAAGATTTAGCGTCATCATTGGTTGGAATCGAAGTATCTGCGAGACCGGTGTCACAATTTATATCAATTAAACAAATTGTTGGAATTCCCAACGTGATACATTCTTGAAGGGCCGTATATTCTTCGTGCTGATCAACGATGATTACAATATCGGGTAACCCTGTCATATATTTAATCCCGCCCATATATGTTTGCAAATGAGATAATTGTCTTTTCAACATAGCCGCATCTTTTTTCGGAAGACGATCGAGCCCCCCTATTTTTTATTCGGTTCTCAAGTCTCTAAACTTATGAAGTCTTGTTTCTATAGTGGACCAATTCGTTAACATACCACCGAGCCATTTTTTATTAACATAATGACATCAAGCCCTTATTATGTAAAGATATTACGAGGAATCCTTTAGAGTGCAATGACCATCAAATACCATTAACTATAAATAACTTAAAAAAATGAACATGATTTAATCAATTTGTTTCATAAAATAACATTAAGTATATATAAATTACAAAACTTTTGAATAGTTGTCATTAATTATGTGAAAAATAAAAAAATTTGGAGGTTTCAAATGCATATGGTGCAAGAGAAAATGCCTCATTATAAGAAAACCGACCCATTAAAAACCGAAAACCAAGACACCGAACCCATTGGTTTCGGTTTGGGTTTAATTTGTTGTAACTGAATCTTTTCGGATTGGGTTCAGTTTTAGGTCAAAACCGACCCAATTGACACATGCTCACCCCTAGAGGTGGCAAAAATTGTCACGACACGAATCCCGACACGAACTTGACACGAAATAAACAGGTTTAAGTAAGATATTTCAACCCGTGTTAATAAACAAATTCACTCGACACAATATGAAAATTAAACGGGTAAGGTTAGGGTTAAGAATTTCAATTCGAATATGACTCGTTTATTTATATGCAAAATTTTGTATTATTTAAATAAACTAGAAAAAATACAAAACCAAAACCATAAGTAAAAGAAAACCTTCGAATTTAGTCGTTTTGTAATGTTGAAAGGACTTAGTCGTTTTGTACAGTCCCTTTGACCACTCTCTCATCATCGTGACCTCGTCTTCAACCTCCCCGACTCCCACTCTTACAATTTTGTCATTTGAACTTGATATGATTTCATCTATTCCGCCTCCAAACTATTAGTTTTTCCTTTCCTCCTACATAGTCCCTTTGACCACTCTCTCATCCTCTAAACTACACAGTCCCTTTGAACACTCTCTCATCCTCGTGACCTCGTCTTCAACCTCCCCAACTCCCACTCTTACAATTTTGTCATTTGAACTTGATATGATTTCATCTATTCCACCTCCAAACTATTAGTTTTTCCTTTCCTCCTACCAAACTCTTACTCTTTCATCATGCTAAATCTTTTAACCTCACATGACACGACATATGTCAATGTATACCCCTAATACGAAACCCGATACGAACTCGACACGAAAATAAACAGGTTGACACGACACGACACGTTAATTAAATGAGTCGGTTTAGGGTCAAACACTTTTAACTTCGTTTAATGTTTCGACACGACACGAACCCAACACGACACAACACGATTGCCACCTCTACTCACCCCTACTTAAAATCTAATATTTGGATTTTGAGTTATATTTGTTAGTGTTTTAATTTAACGTTTAAAAGAAGGACTGTATATGTAATATTAATATTTTAGAGGATGTAGTATATTTATTTCGCAATGAAAAGGACTGAAAATGAAAAACTGATTAGAAACGACAACTTTATCTTTAGGCATAATGACTTAAAAGAGTAATATATTTTCTGATTTGTACACATTTAGTCACTGAGTTTTTTCGTCCACATTTACCCCTTCAACTTTTTAAACTGTACACATTAAGTCCTGATGACCGGCTACTCCAGGTTAGCTGGTAAAAATGACTTATTAGGGTAATATATTTCTCACTCTGTACACATTTAGTCCTTAATATTTTTGTGCACATTTAGTCCTTAATATTTTTTTTTTGTTGCACAATAAGTCATTTTTGTTCTTGATTCAATACTTATGAATGATTTCTTTAGTTTTTTTCTCACGACATCTTACGTGGGATAGCCATAGATGATGGGATAGGTTGAGGTGGTCCTGCTATATGTTCTAGGCCAAGATACCTGTTGCGGCCCGACTGTAAGCCATAGGCACGGAGGCTCGAGAAGAACGGTTAGGTTAAGGCGACATGCCAACAAACCCTGTGTATTCCAGTACGATGACTGATTGGACCTGTTGCAGCCTGCATGTTGGCTTTCCAGTCCGAAAATGTATTCCAATATGATGAGTGTGGCCGTGTGGGCCAGTTATGCTTGGTAATACATTTGTTGTACACACTCATCAACAATATTGAGGATTTCGTGTTTTTTATATTACTCTGATTTTTGATAAACGTATTTTGGAATAAACATTTTTTTCTTAATAATTGATTTATAATTAAAGAGTTTTGCTTTATTTAAAAATGAAAATTTTTGGTTGTGAAAATGAGACATTGTACATAAACATTAAAAGCCTCACACACTTCATCAAAAATTGTCCCACGTAAGATGTTGTGAGGAAAATCTAAATAAATCATTCATAAGTACTTAATGAGTACAAAAATAAAAATGACTTATTTTGAACAAAAAAATATTAAGGACTAAAAGTGTACAAAAATATTAAGGACTAAATGTGTAGAAAATGATAAATATATTATCCTATCAAATCATTTTCCAGGCTAACTTGGAGTAACCGGTCATAAGAACTGAATATGTACAGTTTAACAAGTTATAAAGATAAATATAGACAAAAAAAAAAATACTCAATGACCAAATAGATGAAGATCAAAATTATATATTACCCGTCATTATCCTTCATCTTTATTGTCAAAGTAAACGTGGATGGTATAGACTATGGGCTATAAATGAAGTGTTACGTGTGCGAATAAAAACAGCTTCGGAGAGGCTTCGATAAAATTCAGGTTCGGGCTGTATCACATCTTTCAAAAACTAAAATAAATAAGTATTCCAATTTGGGCCGGCCATACCGTTGATGGGCCTATTTTTTGCTAATTTATTTTTTCCACCCATCAGGACTCAGGACCCGGCCCCACTATCCGTAAATGTTTATGTTCCTATAGTTATAAAGAGCAACATATATCTCATTCCGATGCGTCTCCAAATTCCAAGTCTGTAATAAAGAGGTTCATTTGCGTTACAAAGGAGAGGATGATACTCTAGTCATATGCCATCAACCGAATATTGGTCTCATCCTCAATCTCTCGCTTACTAATTTGTGCTCCGCCGGCTGGCGGTGCAGCTGCTAGCCAGTTGAAATGGAAGACTATTTGAAGAAGGATTTTGATTTTCCGGCCAAGCATCCGTCGGAAGCGGCTCTGAAGAAATGGCGCAACGCCGTTTCCCTCGTCAAAAACCACCGCCGTCGCTTCCGTCATGTCGCTGATCTCGAAAAGCGCTCTATTCACCAGAACCGACTTAGCAAAATCAAGGTTCTAATCCTCTCTCTCTCTCTCTCTCTCTCTCTCTCTCTCTCTCTCATGCCTATATGTATTTGATTTGATAATCAAAGCCCTCGTAAATTGTTCTATCGCCAAAAAAAACTTTACATGCTTGAAGGAAACAATCAAAATTTCTGTTGATTAAGATCTATAACACGGAATCATTAAGTTAAACATAAAAGTCAGAAGTCAAATCGTGATGAACATAATAAAATCTGCCGTTAAAGTTTGTTAGAAAAATATTGGTATGGAACAGACAGAATATATTGAAAATTTCATTTGTTCAAATTCAAAATTTTCGGCTTCAATGAGTTAAATCCATACATATACTAATTGTCTATCGCTCTTTATTTTGTAAACGTCATATTTCATTTCCACCCCCACAGTATTTCTCTCTTATTTTATTATCTGGTCAATGTAAACGTTACAGAAACATATAGCATGAATAGAATATCGAAGTTTCAACGATGATAGAAAACAGTATGGATTGTTAATGGAATATAATTTATAGTTAGAATCCGGATGTGGACACACATAACTTCGATATTTTTTACTTTTCAAGTTTGCGTGTCAAAAGTGATTCCACCACACTTTAATTTACTGATCGCTGATATTGATACCCCACCTCTTTCGATAGATTTCAGCCGCCTAACCCATTTAGGATGAGTGATTTACATTCGGGTCAACATATTAAATGATAAGATCGAGCAAGATTAGTTACTTCTAGCCCAACGGTATCAGGTGTTGCCCTCTTTTTTTGAGGTCGAAGGTTAGATTTGATGGTTAAAAAAAAAAAAAAAAGAAAGCAAGATTAGTTCCTCCTTGACAAAAAACAACCATAAGAATAAACGTAGGGTGACAATTTCAATAATCGGGAAAACCAAGGCTTTGTTATCTGTCATTTCATTATCTCTTTCACCATATAAAAGTAACAAAAAAAACACACACACATACTTTATTTTTATTTTGTGTTATTCTGAACATATAACATTCACTTTAAGAATGTTTTATGAGTGATGTATTTTTAATAAATATTTTAGAAGATCAAAAACTGTATTTAAGTGTTTTATTATTGTATTTCCAGGTAATTAAGAATAGACATAATAATGGTCAATCGGTGTGATGAATTCAACCTTACTATTAATAGTAGACGCATCCCCGTAGCCCACAGGCCATACACGTTTGATAGTTTCCAAAAAAGAGGGACTATTAAATAATAGGGGTAATAGTCTAATATAGATCTGGGAGATAGTGCGATAGTGGCCTTCAACATTGTTTATTTCAAATTCCAATAAATAAAAACCTTTTTAAACAACATGAAAAGTACAAATAAGTTGCAAGAAGCCCCTGCACTTACGGATTAGACTCGTAATACACCATACTTTTTGTCAATTTCATTCATACAAGTTGTTTGTCAATTTCATTCATACAAGTTGTTATAAGGATTTTATATCATTACTATTGTTATGGTGTTTTATTATTTTTTTTATAGAACTTTTAACAAATGTTTAATATAAATAACGATAATGAGGATAAAATTTATAAACGTGTAGTGTAGGTCATGCCAAGTTTTTCTTGTCAATATCCGTGTCCTAGTCTCCTAGACCATTTGCATCATTTCTCTCATGAATTTTACAATTTTCTTCTTCAATAATTCACGAGGTGCCGTTTTTAGCCCTTTTCTATACGTTTAGCCTTTTTCGTTTAGATTCCTAGTTTTCAAAATTAATGTTTGACTTGACATATTGAAATGATCTGTTATTAGAAAACACTTTTTAATAAACGAACCTTATCTTCATCCGTTGCTATTTGTTACGAGTCTAATACAACTTATGTTTTTGTTAATTAATGTGTTTTTTTTATTCATCTCATAATTAATTACTCGAGATCTAGAAAAAGTAGATTATGCACCAGACCGTATGTATAAAGAGATCATCTTTGGATTTATAGCCAAATTAAATATTCTACAATTGCTAATTGTAATAACAGTTTTTCCTCATTAATAAATTACATGATTGTTTGGTGTAAAATACTTCTTGAATTAATATCACTTGATCATCAATGAGATGCAGGCCGCAAAGGTGACAAGCATAAAAAATTATCTTAGTTAAAAGTTGGGAAAATGACTTAAAATCCCAACGAAGTTTCCAAACCGTTCAAAAAACTCCAATCATGTTTTGTCTGTTCAAAAAAACCCAACAAACTTAACATTTTGTCTAAAAGGTCCAACTAAGTTACACTTTTCTGAAAGTCAAATAAGAGAAACAGATGACGTGACTTATTACCGTATCGATAAAATGACTTGTTAGACTAACGAAGTTTCCAAAACGTTTAAAACACTCCAATCATGTTTTGACTGTTCAAAAAAAAAACCCAACAAACTTAAACAAAACAAAATTGGAATTTTCTAAACGGTTTGGAACTTTGTTGGACTTTTTAGACAAAAGGTTAAGTTCGTTGAGTTTTTTTGAGCATACAAAACATGATTGATGTTTTTTGAATGGTTTGGAAACTTCGTTGGACTTTTAAGTCATTTTCCCTTAAAAGTTTGAAGCTATCAACAAGGATATGTTTTTTTCATTATCAGCTAACATATTTATGTTGTTTATAATATGAAGATAAATACATGCGAATATCACAAAAATGTTCAAAATTGGGAAATCCTTTTAATAAAATGCTTTTTAGAAAAAAATACAAACTTTTTACACAAATGACTATATATTTTTTTTCGCAAGGGGTCACTTTTTCTTTCAAATTTGTTTTATATGGTCCATATATATATATATATATATATATATATATATATATATATATATATATATATATATATATATATATATATATATATATATATATATATATAATACGAAATTTTTCCTTACTGAATGCTAAATTCATAATTTTTAATCAATTTTTTTGAACCTTCTTTATAACGGGGATCTTCAAAAAGTAATTTCCAGCAAACCTTTTCTCGTGGATAGTTAGGTTGAAAGAGATTTTGAAAAGAGAAATTAAATATCCTCTTATCTTTTATTTCTACATATCATTCTACCAAATTAAATGGTGATATGTGTAACATTTAATGTTCATTTAATGAAATTTAAAGATATTTTAGGATATTAATATGACACATGTCATTATTTTAATGGGTATGAGAATTTATAGGAATAAAAGATAGAAGGATATTTAATTTCTTGATTGAAAATCTTGTGTGTGAAAAAAAAATGAGGGAGTAGCATCTAACAATGTGAAAAAGTTCAGAAATTAGTGCTATTTTGGTGAAAATTTAAGGGATGACAATTTTGTCAAGTGTTTCCCCTGAATGGCTATTTTGTAATTTTCTCTGTTGAATACGTAGCACTATTAACTAAAATAGCGATTATTGGGTGGTAGATAAGTAAAATTGTATTCAAACATTAACCAAAAGTTTTTTAGTGGTAAAATATTTATATGGAATGCTCTTATAAAATGAAAAAACACATATAGGCGTTTTGGTGATGGACTTTTGAGAGCTTCTAGGTAACTTTTAACAAAAAGTTCGATGTAAACAAAAAAAATTGTTTAGAAGGGTGAACTTTTAGTTTTTAGTATAAATAAAAAACTTTAAATCTAAAAGATATTTTATGTACTATTTAAGAAGAAATTGTTAAGATTTTTAATCAATTTTCAGAATTACGTTTTTATTTATTATATTTCACATTTAGCTTTTTTACGGTGCCTTTTTATGCAATTTTATATAATTTAAAAGGTTAAAAGCTATTTTTTTTCTTCATATAACTAACACTCCCATAAACATTATGGATTCTATCACTTAATGATGGTTGCTTTATTTGCATTATTATTGATTTGTTAATAATTTTATCGCGAGAACTTTTCAAAAAGTAAAAATGGTAACTAGTGTTATTGGACATCGTGGAGGCAGAGATAATGTTTCTTTAGTTAGTATTTATTTTTATTGGACAGACATTTCAAATCGTTTAAATATAAAATTATGATAAATATAACAATAATTAAAATAAAGATGAAGTCATTAATAACTTATAAATAAGCAAACCGACCAAACGAGTCCATTTGTAGGTAACCCTTGTATGCGTCGAAAGGGTCAAACCTAGACTTTCAACATGAATTTCAAGAAAGACCCTCTGGGTTTGAAGAAAATGCAAGTTTTAACAAAGGAAATTTCCTGGAAAAAGACCTGTAGATTCGTTTACCTTTCTGGATACCATGGAAATTTCGTCGAACTTTCCTCCAGCTCTGACACACCCCACCAATATATTGTCCTACATATAAATGTCATATTTATAATGGAAGGTCCCGTCACTGCAGAAAATACATTGTATTGTTTTATACTTTTAAATTTTAATGAACGATTCACAAGAATAGTATATATCTTGGGTTGCCAAAAGCTTTAATTATTCAGCTCCTCCACTCCACATGTTTGTTTGTTTTAGCTCCCATACTATCTTTAATTCTCTCCTGCAACTTTATACAATCTAATACTAGTTTTAATATCCAAAAAGAAAGATCACCATTAAGTATCTAGAAGAGAATCACGATGCCAAAAAGCTCAAACGGATTTTTTGGAAAAAACGTTTCTGATACATTAATCCTAAAAGGAGAAAAGGGAAAGTAATATATACCTAAACCAAGGGACGAGAAATAACACAACAAATTTAACCCCTATATATACTATAAAAATATACATATAATAAACCCAACTTGAGTATGGAAACCAGGACTTGAAAACAACTAGGAGAATGAGCTTTTTGGTGAAGATGTTGATTAAAGGAAGGAAATGAATGTTGTGAAACCTTATGTTTGATGAACAAAGTGTGAGTTAATTTCACGGTGTTTGGTGCATTAATGGAAGGCATCATTGTAAGGAATTTGAATAGCAATTCGACTGGCACACCACAAAGTAGTAGCTAGGAGTGGACTTGGGGCCATGTCAAAAACGAGCCAGCGGAGCCAAATCAGCTCTTGAGGCACAAACACAATATTGCCTTGTTCATGAAGAAAAGAAAGAGATGATATCTTTCATTTCTTTATATTCCATGGAATTGTCAGCATGAAAAAGATTTATAGTCTTCGAGGATTGTGTATGGATCATACATGCAAATGCGATTTAGATTCAGATCATAGTTAAGGTAAATATATACATGCACCACCCATACATGGGTGAGGTGGATAAGATCAATTAAACAAAGTAGACTGAAAATCAGTTGCAAAATCAAATAGAAAAGCACGTTGTTTCCCAAGTTAAGGAGCACCATGCATAAACACGATATAGATTCAACTTTGATAGACGATCATTATGAACTCATTGTTAATAAACCAATCATTTTCTGAGCTCAATATGTGTTTCAACTGCTCCTCTGCATTTTTTAAGACACACTGATTTCTCATGGAACCAAGAAAAAAACTATTAGCCTAGGAATTCCAGGTTAAATGTGGATCTAATGTAGATATGTTATGCATGAGTTTGCAACCATAATCAACTCTTCTAACAAAAAATATATATATTCAGAACATATTTAATTTGCCTAAGATCTTTTTCACTAAATCATTTTGTTTTTACCTTTGCAGGAAGACCTGCGTGTTACCTTCATCGCCATAAGGGCAGCAATGCGCTTTATGGATGGTATTCTTTTAAAACACCAATACATATAACATACTGTATCTAATATGCACCTTTCAAGGTTTTTCTCTTTCTTTTTGTTCATTATTCATTCATGCATGCCTCAACTCACAGCTGCCGCTCACCCTCAAAACATGACACGCGAACCCCATCAACCAAGAGACATAAAACATTCCGAATACAGCAAAAACCCAGACAAACTCGCATCCATGGTTCGTAATTACGACATGAAAGCCTTACGATCCCTTAATGGAGTCAACGGAATCGCAGAAGTAGTCAACGTATCAATCGACGAAGGAGTCAAATCAACCGATATACCTACCAGACAAGAAACATACGGAATCAACAAGTACACCGAAAAGCCTTCCAAGAGTTTCTTCATGTTCATATGGGACGCCCTTCATGATTTGACTCTTATCATCCTTATAGTATGCGCCATTGTCTCAATAGGCGTAGGACTCGCAACCGAAGGCTTTCCAAACGGAATATACGATGGACTCGGAATCTTACTCAGTATTTTACTAGTCGTCACTGTCACTGCTGTCAGCGACTACAAACAATCGTTACAATTTAAAGACCTCGACAAGGAGAAAAAAAAGATTGCATGTCATGTCACTCGAGACACGTGTCGCCAAAAGGTCTCAATTTACGACCTGGTGGTCGGCGACGTCGTCCATTTATCCATCGGCGACCAAGTTCCCGCCGACGGAATATTCATCTCCGGATACAATTTATTAATCGACGAATCTAGTTTAACCGGCGAGAGCGATCCTGTGATCATTAACGAGAAAAAACCGTTCCTACTCGCCGGAACAAAAGTACAAGACGGCTCAGCCAAAATGCTCGTCACAGCGGTCGGCATGAAAACCGAATGGGGAAAGTTAATGGAAACATTAAGCGAAGAAGGAGAAGACGAGACTCCTTTACAAGTGAAACTAAACGGTGTCGCTACTATCATTGGAAAAATCGGATTGGTTTTCGCAATTTTGACTTTTCTTGTGTTGACTGTGAGGTTTCTCATTGAAAAAGCAATGCGCAATGAGTTTACAACTTGGTCGTCTGCTGATGCTTTGAGTATGTTGGATTATTTCGCAACCGCGGTTACTATAATCGTGGTTGCTGTACCCGAAGGGTTACCTCTTGCGGTTACTTTAAGTCTGGCGTTTGCTATGAAGGAATTAATGAAAGACAAAGCACTTGTGAGACATCTATCTGCTTGTGAGACAATGGGTTCTTCTACTGTTATATGCACGGATAAAACCGGGACTTTAACAACGAATCACATGGTAGTTACTAAAATATTCGTATCCGGTGAAATTAAAGACGTTAAAGATAATGCAAAATTACCGGAAAGGGTATCGGATGTTCTCTTGCAAGGTATATTTGAATGCACAGGTTCTGAGGTGGTGAAGGACAAATCCGGAAAAACTTCAATTTTAGGTACCCCGACTGAATCTGCAATACTACAATACGGGTTGGATCTAGGCGGCGATTTTGAAACTGTACGCCGTGAGATTAAAATGTTGAAAATGGAACCTTTTAATTCTGCTAAAAAGAAAATGTCGGTGATTGTGACTCTTCCGGAAGGTCAAACGCGTGCTTTTTGTAAAGGTGCATCTGAAATAGTGTTGGGATTATGTGACAAAATGATCGATGGAAATGGAGAGGTTGTTCCTTTGTCTGAAGAGAAAGTGAAATTTGTTACGAATGTTATTGAGGAGTTTGCGGTTGAGGCTTTGAGAACTCTTTGTTTGGCTTATTTGGATGTTGAAGGTAGCTTTGATTGTGAAAAAAATCTACCCGAGAGTGGTTACACATTGATTGCGGTTGTTGGAATTAAGGACCCACTTAGGCCGGGGGTAAAAGAGGCAGTTGAAACCTGTTTGGCTGCTGGTATTACTGTTCGTATGGTTACTGGTGATAATATCAACACTGCTAAAGCCATTGCAAAGGAATGTGGTATACTTACCGAAGGTGGCATAGCCATTGAAGGTCCAGATTTTCGAACCAAAACCATCCAGGAATTGAACGAAATCGCTCCTAGAATTCAGGTATTTTTTCGGTTATTTCTTATTAAGACATTATACTTTGGAAAATCCATCAATTCTATAATTGTGTTGATATTTTATATTATAATGTTGTGATAGGAGGAAATGAAAGTACATTGCTATTTATTGCATTGAACTCTTTTGTCATTACAGGTAATGGCTAGATCATCACCAACAGACAAACATGAACTTGTGAAGCATCTGAAAGCCATGTCAGAAGTTGTGGCGGTTACAGGTGATGGCACAAATGATGCTCCTGCTTTACACGAGTCTGATATTGGATTTGCCATGGGCATAGCAGGAACCGAGGTTTGTACCATAATTCAAATTCTTTCTCATATTTTTTTTTCTTGTTATAGCATTGTACTTTGAAAAATATATGATTCAATGAAAATACATTGCTATTTCTTGTGTTTCCCTAATATCCACCACAAAATAATATCTAGAAACTATACATATAGGTTGCAAAAGAACAAGCTGATGTCATCGTGATGGACGATGATTTTGCAACAATTGTAAAAGTAGCAAAATGGGGACGTGCGGTCTACATCAATATCCAAAAATTCGTACAGTTCCAGTTGACTGTAAACATCGTTGCTCTTATGATCAACTTTGTTTCCGCATGCATCACAGGTCTATACCTTCTTATTTAGTCTTTATATATACATCTTCAAGAAAATTATTTCTTAAGACATTAACTTATTATATACTCTACAAATCTCAGGATCTGCACCACTTACAGCTGTCCAGTTACTTTGGGTGAACCTGATCATGGACACATTGGGTGCACTGGCACTGGCCACCGAACCACCAAACGATGGTCTAATGAAACGACAACCTGTCAAGAGAACCGACAGTTTCATCACCAAGACCATGTGGCGGAATATCATTGGTCAAAGTATTTACCAAATGGCTGTCCTGTTTGTTCTCAATTTTGCTGGGAAACCGATCTTAAATTTACACGGCCCAGATTCAACCGCCATTCTCAACACCTTTATCTTCAACACCTTCGTCTTCTGTCAGGTTATTACAAACTTCTAAATTCTAATGAATTACCTCATTATATGTTATTATCAGCTATATATTATTGATATATGTGACATATTCAATTTTGTAGGTGTTTAATGAAATAAACAGCCGTGAGATTGACAAGATTAATATTTTCCGTGGGATGTTTAGTAGTTGGATTTTTTTGGGTGTGATGATATCGACAGTGGTATTTCAAGTAATAATAGTGGAGTTTCTTGGGACTTTTGCAAGCACTGTGCCACTGGACTGGGAACTGTGGGGACTAAGTATTGTGATTGGATTGGTGAGTATGCCGATTGCTGTTGTTTTGAAGTGTATTCCAGTTGAGAAGACAGCAGCTGTTAAAGAACAACATGATGGGTATGAGAGTCTGCCCAATGGCCCCGAAATAGTTTAAATGAAACCTAAAAAGGTAATTTTCCTTTCCCTTTTATTTTTACTGACGGAATACCATAACTGAAAATGGTATAGTTTACTTAGAAAGAAAAAAAAAAACTAATGACTTTTCTTGTGCTGAAAGGTGTGATGATTTGCATGTCGATTATGTCTTCTTATTTTTCTTATTCCGTTATGTTGATAAAATGAACCTACAAGTTCTATTTTTGTTTGAGTAATGTTTCATATTTTAAAGGATGGTGGATTTTGTTGGTATCCGTTTTGGGTTTTTTTGCAGTTGATTAAGATTTATACTCTAATTTGTCACAATATATTTGGACTTCGGTAAAATTACAATTTTATGGAAAGATATGCCACTCACCATCATAACTGCAACACTTGTAAACCAAAATCGCAGTATCTAGCAAACCTATCAGCCATATAACATCACCATATCATAACAGTAACAGTTGCAGACCTAGACCAAAATATTGAAGTTATGCTATGTTAGATTGTAATAAATAAATATTCCATGTCATTTTTAATCATAAGATTGAAGGGAGTGGTATCACACTTGTCATGGTCCACTTAGACGCCAAGTCATATTTTGCCACGCTACACCAAAAACTTGTCACTTACATGGCGTGAGTTGTCACGCTTGTCATGTTACTTTTTTTTAATATTTATTTTATATAAAGAAATTAATATAAATAAATTATTTTAATACAAACTTAAATTTCATTAACTTGAAAAAGAATCACACACTTACATTTTAAAAAACATAAAACACTTGAAATTAAACTAATACACAATTACATTTAGAAAACATAACACACTTAAAATAAAAACTTAAATTAGAAGACAATGACTTTAAATTTGAGCAAATTTTGGGGACTGCCTCACAATTTGCCAAAACTCAACAAGCCAAAAATGTTTATCAGCTTCAATACAGTAAGCCTCGAGAGCATTTTTAGCAAAGCATTTTCATTTTCATCATTTTCGGTTTCATGCATCACCCTACGAAACTCATTGTTAAAATGAGTTGCAAGTGTTTTTCCATGTCTCAATTTGAAGAATAATTGATCCGTGCTTCGAGGAATAGGGGCTTGACAGTTGTATTTTTTTGATAACTCTCTCCCAAAAGCTAGGCGCATTGATCATGGCCAACCTAGAGGGAAGGCAAGGTGGACAGCCGTCCCGGGCCCAACGACTGTTCGGGGCCTTAATATTTATGAATTTATTTATTTTGAAATATAAAAATTATATATAAAGTAAGCACAAAAATATCACAAACCCGCTATAGCTGGGATGGTGAAGCCGTTTGTTTCATTTTTGAAGGTTGCACGTTCAAATCTTTCTATAGACTCTATGACGTCTTATTTTAAGTAATAATTAAATGTAGGGAAAATTTAATATATGACATTCTTGAATATCAAAATATCATATTTACCCAACTTAATTTCTAAATATCATATTTACTCTTCATAAAATTTCTAATATCATATTTACTCTTTCATAAAATTTCAAAATATCATATATGTCTTTTTTAAACATCAAAATATCATATATGCCCTTCTTAAATATCAAAATATCGTATATATAGTTTTTAAACATTAAAATATCAATGATAATATCTAAAATATCCTCCATCTACAACATGGTAATAATCAACAACAACAAAAACTAAACAATCAAAATATACATTCCATAATGAGGGTTGAAGATGAATCTTTTTGTTTGTCAGGAGGGCGACATTTCAACAATTTAGAAGTTCACATTCCATTATCATAGATTATGATGTAAGGATAATATGTTTAAATTTTTTAGTTATTATAATAATTCTAAGGTATAAAAATGAATATAAAATATTAAAAACATTATAAAAAATGATTTTGGCAAATATGATATTTTGAAGGTTTATGAAGGGTAAATATGATATTCAGAAATTAAACTGGGCAAATATGATATTTTGAAGTTTAAGAGGGACATATATAAAATTCTCCCTTAAATGTAATAGCAGTTTATGTCTATTTCAGTTGGTTTATAGGCACCTTATTTTTTGAACAAAAGATCTTTAGTTGGATTCAAATGTTTCTTTTATTCTAATTACTATTAGGTTTTAAACAAATTAAATATAAAACTAAGTTTAATGGGTTAATATTTGTTTGTTTTTAATTGCTTTGTATATCATTTCCACCGATTAAATTTCTATATATCATTTACACCGATTAAATTTCTATATTTGAACTTTATTTGTTTATAATCATTTATTTTTAGTTAAAATACATGATTTCAAACTTTAGCATTAAATTTGTTTTAAAACTTAATTTAAAGGGATAAAAATAAAACTGATCATATTATTACGGGTATTTGAACTTTATTTTTTATAATCATTTATTTTTAGTTAAAATACATGATTTCAAACTTTAGCATTTAATTTGTTTTAAAACTTAATTTAAAGGGATAAACATAAAAGTGATCATATTAGGAAAATATGCGTAAATGACATAATTTTTATGGGTTTACCAAAATGACCATCAAATTTGTACTAAAAATTCTAGATTTTGTTAATATATATAGTGTAATTTTTTTTTCTCATTTGCATCAAATATTAAAAAAAATAGAAAATCTATTGATCCATTAATTTGAAATGTTCATCAAATTTGGACTTGTTCTTGTAAATTAAAAATAGTTTTTTTCTCGTCGAAATGCTTTGTTCGATATCCAAAACATATTTTTTTTTTGTTGGTAACATAAAGTTAGTCTGAAACAGACCCATTTCGGATGGTGGTTATCCCAGCAAATGACTAAAGAAATATTTATAAAGAGGTAAAATTATATTTATGACGATCATTTTGTGATTATCCTCAGTTTATTTTTTATGAAAGGGTCTTTTTTGGTTTTCGCCCCAGGCCTAAAATATGTTAGGACTGACCTGACATTGATGTTAATGTTGATTAGGTCTCATGTTACATCAATCCATGAACGAGCCAGTAACGTCCCTTCTTCAGGGGACCAAACACGAGTCATTTTTAGTGAGGGGTTTAGAAGAAAATTGAAAATAAGAAAGTTAAGAGAATTGAATTAAGAATGTTTGAATGTGGTAAAGAATGATATTTATAGTTGAAGATTGAAGGTTTAAAATTTAATTTTTTGAAAAAAAAAACAGCTATATTTTTGAAATTGGGTATTTAAAAAAAAGATGGTATTTTTTGAAAAAAAAAATGAATTTGATTAAATGGTAAAAAAAAGGAAAATAGGTATTAATGCTTCTTTCATCGGTAAAACCCCATCGAGTTGTCGAGCCGAGCTCGACACACCGATGCCTCGACCCCATGTTCGCCGAGGTTGCCAACCCAATACCGAAGCCACTCCCACCAGCCTAATCAAGAACTCGATGCGCTAACCATTATTTTGTGGTTGACAATCATTTGTATCTCCACTTGGTTTTCCCAAAATCAACCATCGCATAACAATCTTCAAGTAACTCGTTATCCCTATGAATATCACTGGGTTTTTCTATTAGAATAATAATTAGAAGTCCTTTGGCATTCCCAAGTACTTGATCATATACTAAGTGATGAGTTTCGAGACTCATTAAATCAAACATAGGTCATTAGAAACAATAAACAACAAATCTGAAATAACACTCGAAACAATTGAATCTAAACTCAAATAATCTATTCAACTTATCCAGAACTCAATATCATGAAAAATACACATTTGACTTCATCGTAGAATTCTTCTTTTGACGAGCCAGTTGATTGGACTAGAGAACCCAAAGTAGAGTTCCTCTTTTGTAATCGCACCCAAGACGCAAAACTCCAGCAGATCTGAACACTATTTGATGTGTCAAACCAAAAAATAAAGGGATAAGAATAATAACAATTAAACACAAGTCACTGTCACTAAATATACTAAAGATAGTATAGAATAAGCAGGGTCGGTCCACAGAGATACGAGACTTAATGTTTAACCATGTTTTCACACATCATAATAAGAGTTGTTAAAACGAGGGAGTTTTGTTGAATTTAAATTAAACTTCATAATCAAACTAATTAAGACTAAAATTCAAGAATTAAAGACATTTCCGGCCTCAAATCCTATTCAAGTACTATGTTGAAAGATAAAATGTGATTTCAATTTATGTTCATCTAGGTTGGTAATTAAGATATTAATAAACTCTAATATCTCTAAATTGACAAAAGTGTTTTACTCAAAACATGATCTTTAAGTAAAACTTCATTTAGTTGATAAAATCCAAACAAGCTTTTAGATTAGATCACTAAATGACATTAAGTTCATGAAATTATTACCAACAATGTCAAATATTTCTCATAGACTCGACTATGAACATTTAATATTTGATTACACTAACTTTTGATTCCAATGAAACCAATTAAGTGTTTGTTACCAATTACAAATCATAAAACATATATGGATTTCACAATTTGACTAACAACCATGATTTGAACCCTAATTCATTGATCAAGTAAAAAAAGTACAATCAAGTATATAATGAATATCAAATCAAAGATTACTAGGTAGAAACATGTAATTAAGTTCACATCATAATCTTACAACAAGTATTTAAGGATCTAAAACCGGAAATGAAGGGAAAAGTTAGCCACACATGGCTAAATCAAAGCACAAATTCAAAAAGTTTAATCTTCAAACTAACTTACAAATTTGAAATCTAAATGCTTCTAAAGTGATAATTGATGATAAAATTGATGAAAATCTTCCCTTGAGAAGTCTTGGTCGAAGTTGTGTTTTACAATGGCCAAGAAAATTCTTTAAATCGGAAGTTGGAAAATCACAGAAAATTGTTAGCAATGATTCCACGCACTCAGAATAAGAAAATGATCGAAACGCTCAAAGTTTCATTCCACGACCGTTGAATGGTAAAGGTATAGCATTCCACGACCATGGAATGCTCTGAATAAGTGTCTGCTTCCAATTTTTTCGTTTTCTTCAATCTTGCTCTGATACTTCTGAAATTTCGCATAGAGCCTCTCTCGAACATCCTAAGCATGCACAAATCCTCAAATGCCCCTGAAACATCCAAAAAAATTGTGAAAAATAGGTTTGATCCTTGAAAATGTCCCGAAAATGCAAAATGCATGTAAAATTATACTAAAATGCAATGTAATGCTATGAATAAACATGATATAGACATATGAAAAAGTGCAATTTATGCACCTAACAAATCTCCCCAAACTTGAACTTTTCTTGTCCTCAAGAAAACAAAACTAGAATCAACCTTGGAAAAGATAAAACGCAAATGGAAATGTAAATGCAAACATAAAAATAAAAAGAAAGAATGCCTCAAGTTATTCATCCCGATAACATAATCATGATTAAAGAAATGTCAACCTATACCCCACATACACACAAATGTATTGCATTCTAAATAAGAATAGTAGAAGGCATGGAACACAAGAATTTGTCAACCACTCAACTTAAATGCATAGAGTCATATTATAAGGCATCAGTATATTACTTTTACTGACAAGGCATGTGCATCTCAATCTAATCGTGTATGCACTCGTTTCACAAGATGTGTGAAATCACTCCTATCAAAGAATCTACACTCATTATTTAAGGCGGAGGACACTAAGGCATCGGTAAGGCATATCCCATTCTTCCTAGTCTTCTCTTCATGCTCTTCAACAGTTTTCGGTTGCACAATGTTCATATCATCTTCCAAATCTATGTCAACTCTCGACAATCCATAATAGGAGATGAATCCATAAACCATAACAAGGGCGCAAAAGAAATATATACAAACATCAAACGTATGAAACAAATAAAGTAGAACCGTATAACATAGTTGTTGGCTTCAAATCAACTATGAATACTAAACAAGCCAACAACATCAAAACTATAGCAACAATTTTTCTATCAAAATATCATCATAACAAATCTGGAAATTCTTGGTTTGGTTCTTTCTTTCTTTCTTTTGTTTTTTTACTAGAAAGCAACATATATTAATAAATAGACTCACTTGACATTTACAAAAGAAAGAAGAAACTAACAAAAGCTAAAAAAAGTTACAAAAAAATTATATAAAAAACTTGGTAAATTGAATTTTTGAAGATTTTTTATAAGGCATGCAAACTTGTAAAATTTTGACTTTGAAATCTGCCTTTCTTGGCTTCACGGTTTTGACTTTAGTGAACAATTTGGTTCAAAGTAGCAACAAACTTCTAAATATTTACAACTAATAAACTTTAATTAAAATGGCAAACAACTTCAAAATACACAAAGATAAGTATTGAAAAAGTTGCATAAATCATATATATTTATTTTATTTTATTTTATATATTTTTTAGATTTTATATATTTTTTGAACCAAACTAAGAAAATATATATAATTCAACAAAAGGTCAACTAATCTAAACTATATAATACAAAACAAAGCAAAAACACACATATATACAAACGTTTAACAATATAAAACCAATAATGAAACTAGAAAACTAAATGAACTTCTGCGTCGTAGCATGGATTACCGATTCACACAATGACGTACTCATGGATATTTTAAAACACCATATATTTTATTATCACCTACTATGACTCGAATTATTTAAAAGGAGTTGTTTGTCATAAAACACCTCAATGCACCGCCACTAAGTGAATTAACAAATAAATGTGTTCTCAATAGTTCTAAAGTTTTACAAATTAGTGACACCACATTATACGGGGTATAAGCAGAAAAAACTTTGTAATTGACCATTTATTGTGACAAAAAGTTAAAAGCATCCTAGAGACGAGAAGAAATAGGAGAGAAAATGCATGAAAATGACCCTAAAAACCTAAATGAAAAGGTAAAATCAAAATGAGTAATTCAAAATCTTTTTGTGATTTTTTTTAATAAAAAATCATTATGAAATGAAATGAAGTATTTTATGCAATGCATATATATATATATATATATATATATATATATATATATATATATATATATATATATATATATATATATATATGAAATGAATGGAATGCAATGGAATTCACCCCTCCCCAAGCTTAAAAATGTGCATCGTCCTCGATGCTTGGGAAGAGAACGAGATTGACTATTGAGAGGATGGAATTGTGGAGGATATTGTGGAGGGTATTGGGTGGGTATAAACTATAAAGGGTATTATGGTGGTCGTGTGGTTTGACCACCCAAACACAACATGCGAT
This sequence comes from Lactuca sativa, assembly GCF_002870075.4. Lineage (NCBI taxonomy): Eukaryota > Viridiplantae > Streptophyta > Magnoliopsida > Asterales > Asteraceae > Lactuca > Lactuca sativa. The sequence goes on along the minus strand of NC_056630.2, from coordinate 126,511,050 downwards.
GCATTTCAGTCATGAGAGTATCCACATGTTAGTTATGTGTTTGTTAGCTATCGTGGAAGGAATAGAATTCATCTCTCAACTCTACCATCTCTGTATTCATATCACAAGCACTTTCATAAAGATCGAAATAGTCGCGATGGAGACGTCTATAATCGGTGTGCAAGCACCGAAATTCATGCATGTACATATCATGGTCAGGATGCATGACAAGTTGTTGTTGCATTGGGGCATCAACATCAGGAGCAAGGGCATTTGGAATAACATCATTTGCTTTAGGCTCAAGATTATTGTCGGACATTGCTATATCTAAATTTGATTCAAGACACCATTTCATGCCGGTAAGTGGGTAAGTGTAACGTCCTAAGAATAATGGCATAAATTTTTTTAGTTTTAGATTAATAAATCATTAATACATATCATTTCCATAAAACCAAGGTAATCAAGATTTATCAAAACATCATCAAATCAGAGTAAATCACAGAATGCAGAAACATGTGGTGTGTGCTCTGTAAACGTCCAAGTTCTTCCATTTGAAAACCGTAGTACCTGAAACATAACTTAAAATCGTAAGCACAAAGCTTAGTGAGTTCCCTAAGATACAACATACCATACATAACTAAGCACATAACGATCTCCGCCCACTGAGACATAGACCCCTCCCACACTCACATAATAGGCCCCGCCCAGCATACAACGTGTGACAACCCAAAATTTATTCCATCGTTATAACCCGTTTCCGTTAATAGAAAATTCTATTTTATAAAAGTTCCGTTAATTTGGGGTAGACAAATCAATAAATGTTTTATTTTATTTCATTTTATGTTATTACCGTCGTAATGAAATAAATAAAAACACGTGAATTACCCTTCCATTTAGTTGGAAAAAGTTTATTTTTAATTACGACCATTTAATTGGGTAAAACTTTAAATCTCGTTTAACATAAGTATCGGGTAGTTATATACCGGGTACAACACTCAAGCTCTATATAAGGGTGAGTGGACACTCTTTTGGACCTTTTACCACACTAGACTCTCTCTCTCTACTCTCTCTCTCCTCAAGTCCGATTTTCTCCACAAACCGCAAGTTTCCGCTCCAAATCGTAAGTTCTCTCATCCTAGCTTGTTCTAAAAATCATTGCATATTGATATGGCTTGAAAAATCATCCAAGAAGGCTAAGAATGAGGAGTTTACGGCCTAAGAACACTCTTAGGCCGTAAACCCCTAAAAAGATGCCAAACATGCCCTAAATCTCACCTTTAGGTTTAGAAACTAGTTTAGGATTAAACCTTGAAGTGTTTGAGTCATAAATCATCAAGTTTGGGGGCTTGAAAGAGGGTTTACGGCCCAAGAACATCCTTAGGCCGTAAACTCCCTCTAATCATGCAAATCAAGCCTCAAAACCCTTCCAAACCACATTTGGAGCTTAGATATGACTTAGGGGCTTATAATATTGGACTTGGAACACCTAAACCTTATCATTTGAAGGGTAAAAAGGAGTTTACGGCCCAAGCACATGCTTAGACCGTAAACTCCCTTAAACCATGCCAAATGAGCCTTTAAACCCCTAAATAGCCTTATACCTTCACTTAGAAATTGTTAGGAATGAGCCAAGGACCTCAAAATCGAAGAATGGAGGGTGTCCAAGAGTTCACGGCCTAATCCATGAGGCTTACGACCGTAAACTCCCAAGGAGTGGTCCTAGGACCGTAAACTCCAAGGGAGTGCTCTTTTGGAACCTTAAACACCCCTCTAGCCTTGTATATTGCCTTGGAATCCCTTCTAGAGCCACAAGAGTCTTGAAATCACTCAATTACACTCCTCCCATGAGTTTATGGCCGTAAACTCATGGGGGAGGTGGTCTCCCAACCGTAAACTCACCAAAGGTGGGTTTGTGAGGAGTAAACTCCATAGTGAGGCCTAAAACTCCTTACTTGCAACCCATTAGCCTTCTAGCACTCAACCATAGGGCTTTTATTCACATTAGGATGTCTATATGTGTTTAATTAGAGTTTAAATCACTAATTACTTGTAAACATATGTCTTCATATGTTACTAGGGTCATAAAGGGTGTACAAGTCTTTACTTGACACCAAACGCTCATCTGACACTTCCACCCGATCTACTCATTGCATGTGAGTTCATACCCCTTAATGAACCTTTTCAAATGTTTTTACATGTTTTAGGGGGGGATACAAGTATAATGCTACAAGTTTTATTATCAAATCATATGTGATTCATAACTTACCATCAAAAAGGGATTTTTCTATACTTTTAGCTACTTATCAATAAAACTGTTTTAAATAATTATCAAATGCATTTTTAAGGTTAAATTGTTGTTAAACTATTTTCAAAATTGTGTTTAAACTACTTTTCTTTTAAAATATATCTACACTAATATATTTATATAAGTAGGACTTGAAGGGCTTAGGACCGATAGCTCGCCTTATTTCCTGTTCTTGTTTGATGTGGTCTTAGGGTATCAGTTGTCTGTCCGACTGTCGTTGATTTCTTAGTTATATAGCATATATATTTGTGTTAAGATATGAAAGTCTTCATCTTATTCAATACCTTTGTTATTCAAAGGCATGAAATCATACACTCTAGTTAACTATAATAGGTATAGTTAAGACTACTGCTCGTTACCTCTACTACTACTATACTCACTATAACTGCTATTATTACAAGTTAATGCACGTATAAGAGAACACTCTATGTACTATACTAAAAGTCTACTATACTATAACACAAGAGAATACACTAATCCAAATTTTTGTAATTCTGAATATCATTGTAATTTCTTTTTCAGTGATAATACATTTACTATTTTGTTATACTTTTGTACTATTCAATGTATGTTCAATAACTGTGATCCATAATGATGTCGCACAACTCTGCATTTCCGCCGCCGGCCGGGGGTGTAACTGATTGGTATTAGAGCTATTTTTTATAGCGAACTAGTACTTTCTTAGGAAATTACGACTATAGCCTAGGGATTATACTCTTAGGTTAGGTATATTCCTTAACCAATAAATATAGAGTTACATATATAAACTCGAACCCTTGATGAGAATACAACACAAGGTTTTAGGTCAAACACCTTGCCTATGTTTGTTATACATGGGCCGAACCACTACTAAACGTAGACTGATCACCTATATTTAATTACGGTTAGACTCATGCACACCTGAACTTGGATTTGGTAACTGATAGAATAAAACACTTGGAGATTCAAGGAGAATCAAGGAAGATCACAGTTCAAGATACAAAGGAAACACTTAGTAACCTCGAATACAAGTAATCTTTTATACTTATTCATTACATATCCTAATCATTCATAAACATCAATCATGTATGATGTTTACTGCAGAACACTAATTACTCGGTTATAATACTATATGTATATTCCTCTAAGATATTTATGAGTACAGGAAATACGCATGTTTATGGATCGTTACAATTTACGGTTTCATACAACCTCTACACTACAAACCTGGCTAGCGCAAAATGGATATTGTTAATATCATATATCCATATTCACCACCACTACTCATAATCATTCTCTCTGAAAACATGCGAGGGTCAGGTTATTCCACACCCTTATGGAACAGGTGGTTCCACATTCAAAATCTCATTTCCCTACCTCATCAAATTTTTCACCACCCACTCACATATCAATAACCGATAAGGAAGAGCCTTCTAGGAAATAGGTCTTAACCTTGCAAATGACACCCTCGATCATACCAATAGAAATCAAGAATCCCATATCCACTACTACACTATACTACCTTTCTATTGATCATAATGATTCATCCGCAGAGGTGTACTTCATATGAACACACCCAGGAAATAACATGTACGGTCTCACCCTTAGAAGATACCAATCTCATATATTATGAAGGCATTGTTATATGTACCAACACTAAAGATGACCCGACCATTTGGGAAATCAATGAATCACATCCTATAGCGGTGTCATTACAGACTCACCAACCCACCTCTCTCACAAATTGGCCAATGGAGAGCATTGTGCCTCTTCTAGTAACATGTGACGCTCACCTCGACCACTAACTCATATCAGTAAGTAAAAACATAAACACAATCTAAAAGACCACTAGAAGACTAGTTGGTTGGATGTTAAGTATCAAGTTAGACCGCCACCTAGGTGATCATAATCTCCACATCTTACACCATTAAATAAGGGGATACTCAGAAGGGCACTAATACCTTTAACATCAAGGCCTCCAAAATAGCATATATAACTTTTCCATCCCCCACCCCATTAAACATTTTTATTGGCTTTTGAAACATATGTTTATCATTACAAAAACAATGTGTTCCTTTGATATTCAACCTAGATTTCATTGGAATTTCAGCAAAGTTGCTAAGGATGTTACAACTTATGATAATAACAATGCTTACGTATATATAAGAGTGATATTTCACAACCAACAACTACTCTCCTCTAAACAATTTCTAATTGGACAAAACCATGCCTACACCAACACTAGAACCATCACCACCATTAGACTCACACAACATCAAAAGATGATTGCGCAAAAAAAGATTATCGATGTTTTGGTCACTTACAAAACCAACAGAAACATCTTCAAGTACAATGGAGAAGGGAATAACACACATAATAACAATAGGGGAAGTAAAAGGGCATGTACTTACGAAGAATTCATGAACTACAAACCCAGTTCCTTTTACAGATATGAAGGAATGGTTGGTTTAACCAACTGGCCTGAAATATATAGAATCATTATTCCAAATCAGCCTTTGTACGAGGACTGTCGGGTTAAATTTGCCACCTGCACATTTATGGGCACAACACTTTTCTAGTGGAATGACTATACCAAGGCCATATGCATTGACTCATCTTACAAAAATTCCCTAGAAGGAAGTAAACAAAATGCTCATGGTATAATACTGTCCGAGGGACGAGATACAAAAATTGGAGTAAGAGCTCTGGCATCTAACTATGGAAGGAGCAGAAATTGCAACTTGCAACACTCGTTTCAATAACCTCTCAACTATATACCCGGATTTTATAACTTCAGAATACCATAAGATCAAAAGATACATATATGGACTAGCTCCATAGATTCAAATGATGGTTACCACTTCCTGACCCAACACCTACGACGATACCAAGAGGTTGGCTTTCAGTTAACAGAACAAGTAGTATATCAAGGAACCATGGACAAAAAGGATGACACTACAAGGGTTGATATAAACAAAAGGAAACATAATGGTAGTTCTAGGGGAAACTCATAACAATCCTCGTTGAAGAATAAATATTGGTAGCCAAACATGAAAGCAGAGATTGCCACTTGCATGAGCAAATGCTTGAATTATGCTAAAGTCAAAGAAAAGTACCAAAATCCCTCAGGATTATTACAACAACCAGAAATACTCGAGTGGAAGTGGGAACATATTACAATGGACTTCGTAACAAAAATATCCAAGACACCCGGTGGTTATGACACTATTTGGGTAGTAGTTGATCGATTGACTAAGTCCGCCCACTTCCTGCCAATCAAAGAAACTGATAAGATGGGAAAGTTGACCCGGACCTATCTCAAGAAAATTTTCAAATTGCATAGGGTGTCAATTTCTATCATCTCTGATAGATATATTAGATTCACCTCATGATTTTGGCAATCATTATAGAAATCCTTGGGAACACGCCTTGACATGAGCATACCTTACCATCCACAAACAGATAGTCAAAGTGAAGGACCATTCAAACATTGGAAGACTTACTCTGAACGTGTGTGATAGACTTTAGAAGCACATGGGATACTCATCTGCCTCTGATTGAATTTTCTTATAATAACAGTTATCACACCAGCATTAAAGTTCCACCATTTGAAGCCCTATATTGACGCAAGTGTCGATCACCAATATGTTAGGTAGAAGTAGGTGATACCCAACTAGCAAAGAAACATGCAAATGATACACTACTTACTGGCCTATAAATCATACATGAAACGACCGAGAAAATCGTCCAGATACATGACATATTTAAGCCTACACGAGATTATCAGAAAAGTTATGTCGACAAGACGTAAACTTCTAGAATTTCAAGTTGGAGATCGAGTTATGCTGAAAGTCTCTACTTGGAAGCGCGCCATAAGGTTCGGAAAACGAGGCAAGCTTAATCAAAGATACATAGGACCTTTTGAAATTCTTGCAAGAATTGGTCATGTAGCCTACCAACTCAAGTTACCTCTTGAACTCAGTAACGTACACGACGTTTTCCATGTATCCAACCTCAAGAAGTGCTTATCTGATGATGCTCTTGCAATTCCACTCGTCGAAATCCAAATCAAAGTCAAACTTAATTTCGTAGAAGAACCTATTGAGATCATGGACCGAGAAATCAAGAAGCTCAAACTAAGCCGCATCCCCATAGTAAAAGTCCGATGAAACTCTAGCCGAGGACTAGAGTTTACATGGTAACGCGATGATCAATTGAAGAGTAAGTACCCCCAACTATTCAACAATGTTCCGTCCACTAAATAAATTTCGGGACGAAATTCTTTTAACACGGGAAGAATGTGACAAAGTCAAATTAAGTAAACGGTCGTCACTCGCAATCTGACGAACATCAAATGTAATAGGCTTGATTTGTAATATTTGACAATTTGTAATGAAAATACAATATTTTATATTAAAAATATAAGAAATATAAATTGAATTATCTAAAGAGTTAAAAATTTAGCCGCAAATATTTTGTATAAATAATAACCATGTATGTTATACAAGATTGGTTATCGATTATTTAATTGCAGACACGTCTTAAAATAACACCTATTATTTATTTGGTAATTTTTCGTTTTCGGTTACAATAATTATAAAAAAAATAATAAATAAATAAATTATATATTTTATAATTATAGATTTATTAGTTTGATCAACAATTGCGTATTTATTATAAAATAAACGTGCACATATATATTTATATTATGGAAATTTTATTAACTTTAAACAACAATATATGTGTATCACATATATTAAAGGACGAAATGATTTGCATGAATATACGAACATTTGAAGAACTAAGGGAGGCAAGTATTAATTTAATTATTATTAATACTAGGTGTAAGACCCGTGTAATAGACGGGTTTATTAAAAATAAAAATTTAATATCAATATTTAAACATTAAATTTAATATCAATATCAATTTTAGAGCTCTCATTAATTATGACATTTATTGCATTATAAATATATCAATTCTTTTTCAAGGAAACATTTATTTCTCAAAGTATTATAACCGAAATAAGTTATGATATGTGAACAAATAAGAAAATTACATGTGGAAATAAATAAATTCTAAAAATCTATTAAAATGTCATGTGTCCAAATCAATGAGGACATGACATGTGGCAGAAAATGGGTTTTATTTATTAGTATAGATACATATCTTCTCTCCTCTATCCTAATAAATGAAAATGATTTGTGACACATGTCATGTTTTCCATATACTTGGACACATGTCATTTTCTAAATTTTTTTATTTATTTAATATTCCACTTGTCATTAACCTATAATGACACCTAATTAATATTTTTATATAATCAGTTAAATATTCCTTAGTTTTAGCCTATATTGAAAGGAAATTGACTGCAACTTTTAATGCCGCTCAATTTGAAAACTAATACATCGAATTCGAATAAATGTTAGTGTATAATATATGGAATGTTGACTATTATAACGATTTAATTTTAGTATAACTTCAAACTTTGAATTTTGTTTTTCTTCTAATCATGGAATTTTTTCTATTTCAATTGTCATATGCAATTACCTGATTTATCTCTACCACAGTTGTCCTCTGTTTTGTGAATCTTTGTGTATGTGATGTTATATCCTTTTAATCAATCTTTTTGAATGTGTTGTCCGCTAGAGATGATAAACTAAGCTGCCGCTATTCTTGTAGACCATGCTCTCACTTCAAACTTTTTTTGTAACTTAACCCAAGGATGAACCACCAGCAGGTTGTCCTACTTCGATCAGGAAGATGATGTATTATTTATGTTTTCATTTTTGGGGCACTCTCTTTACAATTTTTTGTTTGACGGTCCGTCCTTAAAATCTTCTTACAGACCTAGGCAGTTGATTCATTTTTTTTCTTAAAGTGAATGGAACGAACGCCTCACCATCATTAGAAAGGGATCCTTTCATACTTCATCATCTCCCACAAATGTGTTGATCTCTAATCTTCGTTCCTGGTTTGTTGTTTGTCTCTGTTTCTCCGACAAGAAATAGCTGACCCCTTGCACTTTGTTCATCACTATCTCACCATCTTTTTAGGATGTCCAACACCATCTTTGTCATTGCTGACAACAAGCACGTAAACCCTCCTTACTACATGATGTTTCGATCTATAACTCAGTCCCGAACAATTAATTCGATGATATTAATTTGGATAAATTATATAGAAGTTTGACAAATAATCATATATGCAGGGAAGAAAATAACTGATGATTCGGTTCTTTTCTTCTTTATCACATGTGTTTTTTAAATTGAGAAAGTTTGAAGGTGCCATGGTGGCCATTCATGACAATCTATTATACATCAAGATGTGGTGGATTTTCTTTTTTGCAAATTGATTTTCAATGATGTGAGATAACCTTTAGCATCCTCTAAATAACTTTTACATATAAATGAGGCATTAACATTAGCCATGGATGAAAATGTTGTTTTTTAATCATTATGATCTACATTGTGTTACCTTTTTTTTTCGTAAATAAGTTCTAATGAACCTGATTGCATGGTCTAAATCATAAGATGATGACATCCGAATATCAAAAACCTCTTAAATCTATTTTGACTACAATTTTTTTATTTGAATCCCATTGACACTTTGTGAAGCACTGTAAGCAGCTTTAAAAAAATAGTATAAAAAAAACCCTTTTAATTATATGATTTGCATTTTTGCTCATGGATTGCTTACTATCAATTAAATTGCAAAACTTCCTCCTTCGACGTTGAACTTTTCATCAGTAAGACTATATTGAGTGTATTTATCTCAAAAATGTCCACATTTTTACTTTTGAGAGTGATTAAATTAAATGAGTTTTAATTTTCATAATTACAAGAATGGTACAATTATTTCTAGAAGACAATTTGTTAATATATAAATGGCTTACAAGATTTTTTTTAGTAAGAAGTTAACTTAATTTGTGCAGTCAGTTATAATTATGAATATAATTTATTGATATATAAATGGTTCACAATATTTTTTTAGCAAGAATTTAATTTGCTTTGTGCATTCAATTATAACTATGAATATAATTTATTGATATATAAATGAATATAATTTGTTGATATTTAAATGGCTTGCAAGATTTTATTGCACGTATTTCACTTTCATCCATACTTTTTAGACGTCATGTTAACAAAGCTAATTCATTTGCGTTAGTGTGTTTCTATAGTTTTTCACTATATTTTCGTACATGTAGTTCTGTTGACCTTATTTTTAGGATTGTTAAAATAACATTAAACTACTACCCTGTATGATTGTGTTTGTTATCATAAGTCTATCAAAAATATTATTCTAACTTTTATGTTTTTATCTAATTATTAATGAACTAAAATAAAATTGTTCAAAGTCAGTAATCATTTTAAATCTTATTTATATATAACGATCATAAAGTAATATATATATATATATATATATATATATATATATATATATATATATATATATATATATAAACAAAAACTATGTTGTTGTATGATGCAATTATGTGAAACAAATGATGATGTTAAGGGATATGCAAATATGATGTCGTGTCCATTCATAAATATAAGTAAGTTTTTATTTTGTTGAAAATTAGAATTATGTTCCTAGATATGTTTTCCATATACTTGGACACATGTCATGTTTTCCATATACTTGGACATATGTCATTTTCTGAATTTTTTTAATTTATTTAATATTCCACTTGTCATTAACCTATAATGACACCTAATTAATATTTTTATATAACCAGTTAAATATTCCTTAGTTTTAGCCTATATTGAAAGGAAATTGACTGCAACTTTTAATGCCTCTTAATTTGACAACTAATACATTGAATTCGAATAAATGTTAGTGTATAATATATGGAATGTTGACTATTATAACGATTTAATTTTAGTATAACTTCAAACTTTGAATTTTGTTTTTCTTCTAATCATGGAATTTTTTCTATTTCAATTGTCATATGCAATTACCTGATTTATCTCTACCACAGCTGTCCTCTGTTTTTTGAATCTTTGTGTATGTGATGTTATATCCTTTCAAAGTCAATAATCATTTTAAATCTTATTTATATATAACGATCATAAAGTTATATATATATATATATATATATATATATATATATATATATATATATATATCAATTATTATATAAAAACAAAAACTATGTTGCTTTTATTGGTTGAAAACGCAAGTATAATGGTATGATGCAATTATGTGATACAAATGATGTTGTTAAGGGATATGCAAATATGATGTCGTGTCCATTCATAAATATAAGTAAGTTTTTATTTTGCTGAAAATTAGAATTATGTTCCTAGATATGTTAAAACTATTAATTTTCATATGTTAACAATGCAAGGGCATAATGGTAATTTTTTTAAAAGGGCATAATGGTTTTTTAGTTGTGCTATCATAAGATGAAAATGAAAGTATGATGCTATTATGTGATACAATTGAAAGTATGTTATTATTAATGGATAAAAATGCAAATATGATGTCATGTTCATCTTCTATCCTAATAAATAGAAATCATTTGTTTCCACTTGTGTTCTAATGAAAATTAAATCTTGCCAACAAAGTATTACATTAAAAATTGGTGAATTTTTTCGATTTGATATTAATTCTTTTTAATAAACCCGTGTAATACACGGGTCTCACACTTAGTCTTCTAATAAAACACTCTTAAATTTGCCACTTGTCATCTTTTTAAACCCCAATCCTACCACGTGTCATTCTTTGGGATCCTATACATTATGTTTTCCCGCTCATGTATTCTTCAATCAAATCAAATGTTTCAAAACCCAAAAAATCAGGAATTTATATTCAAAATTTTCAATCATATCTTGCCCCAAATCTCTCCTTAAATTTCGATCACTTGAATCTCTCTACTGTTTAATTTCAAAATCCCAGTTGTAAAATCTATAAAACCTATCTTCTCACAATCTCCATTTTGGCTGCTGCAATATTTGATGCGGACCAAACAACCCCTTCTTCACCATAACCTTCATTTCAGGTACGCTTCATGTTCAATGGCCCTAAGTTACCATCTACGACCCCTTCTTCATCCTTCATTATTTCTCTGAGATGAATCCATCAATCCGACATTGAAATTCTAAGTTTGCAGACATTCTCATCATTTCCCTCTTTTCGAATCCTATCCAGATTTTGATTCGTGGGTGCATAAATTGATGTTGTATTTCATTCACAATATCAGAAGAGGTAGATTTTTGAAAAAAAATATAAGTTCCATTTCTTTTATAAATCAACAGAAGAGGGGCATTCATATGTTTAGGGTTCAAGGTTTCAGATAATCTTTACCAGTTGTGACTAATCTGTTGATTTTTTTTTCTTATTTACCTTCGAGGTAGTGCACTCCAACACAAACTGCGGCCACCTTCTCTTCTTGGACCCCTCTGTAATCAACTTTTTATTTTCTTCTTAAATGGGTTTGTTTCATGGATCCGGTTCTACATTTTTTCACAATAGGGTCTCTATCTCTCTGGGTAAAGTCTGTCTAACAGGGTGTGTGTGTATGTGTGTTTACAAGTCCTTAAAAGGGAAGACATTGAAGATCGAATAGTTGCATCCATGTTTGCTTCTTCACTCCTATGCCTTCTCCTCAATATATCGTTGTCACACTTATATGATTCTGCATGCATCATGTATTAGGCCCTCAAATGATTATATTTTGATTTGATCTATCAGCTATTAATTGATGTTAGTATGTTTTTTTTTTCCAGCAAGCTAACAAGAATGGTTCTACTGCAGGCTTCTCATGCTTAAGTTGAGAATTTTTTTGAAGCAAGACATAGCGAGATTCTTGTGCTTGGATTTTGGAGGTCGTGTTCATTCATATCAGATTACTTTTTCTCAGTGATGGTAAGATTTTGATTATTTATTTGTGATTCTTGAGTAATTTTCCTTCTTTTTTGTTTATTGCCTTGATATTTTTCGTATATTTGTAGGTAGATGCCAAAGAGTTCCAAAGAATATTTTAATTTTGGACTTAAAACTTTAAAAAACAAATTATTTCATCATTATATATTTTTTTTCTCATGGAAATTGCGAAAACACTAGCACGCTAAACCTCAACTTAACAGCTTCCAACAGTAACAATCATGTTTTTAGATTCCTACAGTGATTGCTTAAAGCTGTATGGATATGGCTTTCTATTATTATTATATATTTTTTCCAGTTATCCAACTTTTGATGGTTAGAGTGCCAAACTTTTTAGCTTTACATGAAAGAGCTGTAGTTTTTTTTTCCTTTCTATTTTGGATTCTTTGGAAACCATATTTTGTAATTGTAATATTTTTAGGGGATGCTCAAAACGTGTTTTTGATTATATGTCTAAAAGAATGTGGTTCATGGTCGACCATTGAGTTTTTTTTTTTTTTTTTTTTTTACCAGCAATTTTGAGAAATTTGTTATTATGTGGAATTGTGGATTAAAGGGTAAATAGCGCACTTTGGCTCTCAAAATGTGAAATCTCACAAACTTATCACTAGAACAAGCATTTGGTGACTAATTTAAATAAGTACTTACACAACTATAGTAGTTTGAATAATATTGGATTCTCGATCTTTGATGTATTCAACAATGCAGAGAGTCTTTGGAGTTAAAACTCTCATATTTATGGTACAATAGCTGTTATGCAGGGTAATAATAAGTGACAAAGTTGGATAACAACTCATAAGATGTTTAGACTTTAGACCTTAATGGCGATTGTTAGATCTTGAAGCTATCAAACCTCTATTTCATATTTACCTGTATATATTGGTTTAACGGTTTTTAACCAATACTTTTATGTCGAATTATAAATGAAATATAGTGGTAATTCTGCTATAAGTGCACAATACGTGGCTACTAAAGTTTCAGATAGAAATTTTGGTGTTGCAGAGAATATTTAGAATGCATGTGAAATTATATGTTTGCTAAAGATCATGTGTAAAAGATGTTAAAAGGTTGATCCTACAGAAAGGTTAACTATAGTTTGAAGCTCAAAGTAAGTGTTTGGTTCTTACAAAAGTAGAGATTATAAAATGATGTTGTTAAGAATTTGGATCTGCTCCTGAACTGCATGTTTTATGTGTTTCGCTTTAACTATTTGACAACTTGGTGTTGTTTGAATCTACTGTTATTGTAATCTTTGTTTATGCTTTGAACTCATTGTGTTGGTCCAACTTGCTGCTGGTCTTTGGTTCTTTTTTTTAATCTGTTGCCGTTCCAAAAATAATAATTACTCTTAAAAAGTTGGTTATTATAGCATCTTACTTTCTATTCTTCCTATTCCTGTGTTGTAAATAGTGACAAACTTTAATTAATTATTTATATTATTTCTTTTTTTTTTCACTTGTGGTAAATGAGATGTTTTTGCATGTTATATCAATCATGCATTCTAATTATCGATTAAATTATCTTTTTATTCCTTTTCTTTTCCGGTTGGATTTGCAATAAAGAGCACCAAACATTTTTTTTTTGTTACTTCCTCTAAATAGCTAAACTTTTTATATATTTGTTTTTTTTGCTATTTGTTGTAAATATACACAAACTTTTTATATATTTGTTTATTTGTTTTCTTTTATCATGTAATAAATGAAATAAATACAAAAAATTGTTTTATTTGGATTTTTTTAGTTTTTTTTTGTCTTGCACTAAATAAAATAAATTCCAAAAAGTTTATTTTTTTTATTTGAAATATTAAAGCATCTTACTTGCATTGACTATAATATTTCTTTGTACTTTATTTTGTTGAATATTTGTTATTATAGGCAAATACATCAAAGTATGTCGGTATTTTAGTTGGGTTGCACTTATTTCAAATAAAACTATGTTATTTCTATGATTGATTGTCTTTGTTTTTTCTTGAGTTTAATTAATTTTCCATTTCATTGTCAACATGGTCGTATTAATTTGAAATAACTATATGGTGTAACTCTTTATAATTTATTAATTGTTCTTATTAGGAAAATATGAAATATAATGCCCGGCTATATTTAAGTAGATCTTTTGAAAAACAATGGTATAATAGGAAAATATACAGTATGATGTCTGTCTGGCTTAAATGCAACAAATAGAATGTTGTAATAGAAACTAATGAAAGTAGGATGCTATAATACACAAATAAATCAAAGTGCATTGCTATATATGTCATTTAATATATATATATATATATATATATATATATATATATATATATATATATATATATATATATATATATATATATATGTATATATGTATATAAACTTAATTCTAATAACAAATTGTGATTAGGTGTATAATAATGGTTCATGGGAAATCGGAGTTGTCTATGAGGATTCTGTTTTTTCTCCACCAATTCATGATTCACAGCCGACATGCCCACCTTCATTGGTCATCAGAGTTTTATTTCATTTCACTTTGTGAACCGTGTTTTCCACGATTTTTATAATTTATACATTATTTTACTTTGTGAACCGTGGTTTTCACGGGTTATAACCTAATATAGTATACGTATAAATAAATGATAATTAGAGAAGATATTTTGAAATAGTAGATAGGTAAGAAAGTATCTTTGTATAAGGATAAAAAATTTGAGGGTAAAATGGATGCCATGATACGTGGTCATTTGTTGTAAATTACAAAGCAATTACTGGACAATTAATATCTTAAAATTGAGTATAAATAGAAACACATCTTACAAATTTTAAACGATACCATTTTATAGAAAATAATGAGAAAACATATATAATAGTTGCAAGACATCAATTTCAAATAAAAAAAAAGATCAAGGAACAATCGTGGGAACTTTTGCTTCGAGGGTGTGTTTCATAGCCTCTTTTTCGATATTTTATCAATTTTAGAGGGGAATACATGTTAACTTATTATATATCGTTATTATTCTTACGATATAAACATTGTTGTTATTTATGTTGTTATTACATCCATTTAAAATGGACAATATTTATATAATGAATTATTTTTTATACTATGTCGTTACTCGGTCTGTTTAAAATATATTATTTTTATACTACGTTGTTATTCTAAATGGATAATATTATACAATGTCGTTACTCTACATGTTTAAGAATGAATAATTTTCATATAGTGCATCACATTTAATTTTTAAAAGATAATTAAACTCTTTAATTATATATTAATATAATTGCACAACGAAACATTGGTCTAGCAACTTAAAATCTTAAAGTTAAGACTACAATAATTATGACTATGTAAATAATGGTTGAATGAGACATATTCATCATCTAAATTTAATACTTAGCCAAGACCTCTGCCCATAATCGTTAAATCTTAAGTAAGCGGGAGAGTCATGTATAGATCTATACGGGTTGACACCCCCACCCGCGGTTGCTAGCTACAACCATCGACGGTTAAGTCACGTGTGATACCTATCTAAACATTACGACGTCCGATGAAGCGTCGTGAGGGGCAATAACTAGTCAACAACTTGATCATGGGAACTTATTGTAACCTTGATAGTTACGTTTTAAGCAAACAATTATATAAGTTAAATTAATACTTATATACATTAAAACGTACTTTTGTCAAGAAAGAACTCTTTTAGCAAACATACTTTCGGTATAAAAGTACACTTCCAGTGAACATATTTTTATATAAAAGTATACTCTTTATATACATACTTTTGGTATAAAAGTACTCATTTAGTAAACATTTGTTTGATATAAAAATACATATTCAGTAAACATACTTTTGTTATAGAAGTACTTTTGATACAAACGCTACAAACTTGTGAACTCACCAACATTATGTTGACGTTTTTAAAATCACATATATTCCTAGAGAAACAAAAAATGGAAGCTTGCACTCGGAAGTCAACTCGTGAAGTCAAAACTACACATAGATCAATGATGCAGTTTTATTAAGTAGCCTACTGTTTAAGGTTCAGATTTTTGTAATTATGAATATCATTGTAATTTCTTTTTCAGTGATAATACATTTACTATTTTGTTATATTTTTGTATTGTTCAATGTATGTTCAATAATTGTGATCCATGATGATGTCGCACAACTTGACGTTTCCGTTGCCGGTCTGGGGTGTGACATTAGGTGTGAGCCATTAGAAGCACGAGATTTCTGGTGCTTGCTTTTCGAAGCTTGTTCAATAAGGAATTATTGATTATTTACAATCATAATCAAAAGATATGTAAAACCTTATCCCTTTATTATTTTCGAAAATAGTGGAGTACTCATAGGGTTCTTGATGTTCATTTGTTTGTTGCGTTGCAAATCAATAGTGAAAACATAGATCTTTTAGGTTGCATGTGAACTTAGTGTTAATTTTTTTCCGCCCCATATTTTTTTTGTAACCTATAAAACATATTAGCTCTTAATTTTGTGATTGGGATGTCGGGAATCACAAACGAAATGTGAATAACCATGCAAACATGCTTGACAACCTCGATGCCATTTATCATCTCACATTGATGTGTCGGTTAACCACACACACTCCATCAACAACAATAATTTTCGAGTTGTGTCATCAATTGAACTTTATAGTCCCGTATTAGTGTACCGGTTAACCACACACGCTCCACTGATTACTCATAAGGAATGATATGCGTTTTCATCGATTAGCATACTTTTCATATTTTTCTAAAGTAACTAGTGGGAATTTATAAGAAGGTTCTAGTACTTAATATCATTATACTTTTAATGATGTTATGTCCTATTGAACCCGTTCGACAAACGACTCTCCACCACACAGAAGAACGGTGGGTGAAAATGACTCCCATTCAATGGTCATTTTATAGGTCGTTTCCCCTCTTTATAACATGGTTTTGTGAGTGATGCCTACTATTGATTCAACTGAATTTTCTTATACATATAATAATGAACTTTTAATAATATACAAAATGTATTTTAAACTTTTTAAAATACAAGGTTTTAACTTTTAAGTATGTAAATTGAACTTTTAATTAATTAAATTTAAACTAATTATCATTTAATCTCTATCTTTTAATTAACTTTATTTAAATTAATTTAAATCATTTAGGGATTAAATATTTATTTTTTATTAAACAATTAATAAAATAATTCAAATTTAATCATAATCTAAAACCCTTATAGTTTTCGAAATTAGGGTTTGGGGTTATCTAATTTTAATTATTCAAATTTTAATGCTTTTAAAATAATAATTAAGGAAACAAGAAAACCTAAGGGAACCCTAGGATTTTCAAAATTAAGGGTGGAAGCTAGGGTGTCAATAACCATATCCTTTTGCAAAAATTCAAGCCTTTAGGGTGGGTTTAATTTCTATAAACCCTAAATTCTATCCATTCACTATTATGCACAATCAATAGAAAACAATTTAAGCTCTGATACCACTGATGAGTTTTATAGGTGTGACATCCCCATTTTCACGGTAAAAAAACGATTTTGTTTATGCTTGTTTGAAAACCAGAGTAACATTTTACATAAAAGTGTTGCGGAATTTGTTCCCAAAATAAGATATGATAAAGATTTATCAAAGCATTTCCGTAGAAATGTATTTCATTAAAAAGACTCGGGATGTCATGTTTGATACAAATCAAAAGCATAAACAGTACAATATAAGCATTACTACATTATTTTATATCTACATGCCTATATCAGTAATCCCTCATCCAAAACATCACATCTATACTCGAACGCCACTACCTGTAATACATGAAACTGAATGGGTCAGGCTTGGGAGCCTGGTGAGCACATAAGGTTTTTAACCCACAATAAATAAGTTATTTAATTTCATCAACCAACAATAACCTGATTACCCGTTCCCGTTATCCTCACTTTACGTCCCTAAACACCTATCATAAGGGACCTAGCATAAGGATCATCAGGATGGACACTACTGCTAAGGGGATTCCTCAGCAATAAATGTCCTTAAGGCAACCATGAGGGGGATGGAGTACACCGGTGAACACATCGTTCACAAACACCTACAAGTTGCGAGCCTGCTAGCGTTCCACTGGACTGTCTAGAAGAGTCCGTGGTCATCATCCATACTCCGCTAGATGATAGAATCAACAACAACAACATCGACGCCTCTCATCATTTTATCAGACATCGTCTATTACATCTACCCATGTTTTACCCCAACATTTTTATAGATATAAAATACATATACAGTTTAAATCATTTAAAACATGTATAAAAATATTTCATCAGCATAGACAACAAGTATTCAGACAATATGCACATATAGCACATAGTTTATATTAAATACTTCATATCTATGTGTAAAATGAAAGTGACTATGCACTCACTTGGTAAGGTGGTGATTCCGAACTCAGACAACGCTTTGTTACTCTTAAAACAATTTCCTTCGACAAAACCCAATATCAATACCACTATGGTTTAGTCTAACGTTAACCGCGACTAATTAATAGTCTAGCTATTATTACTATTATATAAGCGTTAAATAACACTCTTATATAACTCATAATAATAGCCCAAATAATTATTTTAAGGTCCTAATAATGTTACTATAATTAATTAGAAGTTATATTAAAAATAACATAGGCGTAACTCACTTAGAGCAGGTTTTTATTAAAAAAACCGGGCTTCGCTGGAGCAATGTTTCCGAGCCGAAAGCTTTTATTCTCGGAGTCGTCAGGCGCTCCGGGGCTTCCTTCTCGTGCTAGGGAGATTCCCTAGACTTGGGAGGGGTTTAAGGAGGCTAGAGAGAAGTTAGAGAGAGAAAAAAAGGTTATGGTGTGAAGAAATTATGAATGATTCATCCTTTATTTATAGGGATTTTATCGTACAGTAACCCCTAAGCTCCATCCGTATCTTCCGTGTACGAGCTCCGTTTTCTACATTATTTATATCCACGCGTTGGTATTTACGAGTACTACAACTTTCATTTAGACCTCGTCGGCTAATTCTCATTCTATCTCAGATTTAAAAAAATTATATCGTATTTATCGTGCTCGACGAGTAGAGATTAAGCTTCGTCCATATCTTTCGCATACGAGCTCCGTTTTCGACGTTATTTATATCCACGCGTTGGTATTTACGAGTATTACAACTTTCATTTAGATCCCGTTGGCTAGTTCTCTTTCTATTTCGGATTTACAAAACTGTATCGAATTTGCCGTGCTCGAAGAGTAGGGACTAAGCTTCGTCCATATCTTTCACATACGAGCTCCTTTTTCAACTGTGTTTTTATCTTTTAACTCCTATTAATGATATCTTCATTTCTTGTTTAGATTATTTTGGCTGAAAATCGACCGATCTAAAATTCGAATTTCTGGGCTGTGCACTGTTATGCTAAATCTTAGAAAAATCATAACTTCCTCATACGAAGTCAAATTTGGGCGTTCTTTTTATAGATGCTCTTGGTTTAACATATTCTACAAATTTCATTTAGATTGCTAAGGCTAAAAATTGTTCTATTGTAAATTCACTTTTTACGCTTCCCGGTGTCGTGCCGGTTTTACCGCGAAACTTCGGCGGGTCATAACTTCTTCGTTATAACTCGGATTTCGGCATTCTTTATATATCCGGAATCCTTGTTTTGACCACTACAACTTTATGTAAAGATATCGGGTTTATCTGACACTTTAATTTTGACGCTTATTTTTATCCTTTATTTATTATACGTTTATAAATAAGTAATAAGCACATAAATGCACATAATTCACGTAATACTCAAATAATTCATCTTTATTACTTCAAAAAGAGTTACAATAGTTGACCTAGACTATTACATCATCTACTACTGCTTAGCCCTGAAACACGGGTGTTATAATAGGTTATAAATCTATGCATGAGGCGGAAAAGTACTTAACTCTTAAGTTTACATGCAAACCTATTTAGATCTATGTTTTCTCTATTGATAGCAATAAACTATTAACATCAAGAACCCTAAAGGAACTCTATAATAATCGAAAATAAACATAGAGTTAGGGTTTAAATACCTTTTGATTATTATAGTAAATTACCAAACAAAATTTCTTCTTGAAAGCCTTGGAAATCAAGCACTAAAAATATGATGCCTCTAATGGATCACAACCAAAACCCTATAAATCCTATAATGAAGAGGAGAGAGAGGAGAGGGATAAAAATTTCGTTTCTAATCTTATAGGTAAAGGCATGAACGAAATTTGATGGCCTTGGGGTCGTATTTATAGTTTAGGTAACTTGCAGGCAAAACTATATTTGAATTAATTAAATAATAGATTTAATCCGAATTCAAATCATTTCCTTATCTACATCCAGAAGGCTTCTAGAAACCCTAGAAGAGTCTCCAAAACCGTCCACCCTTGGATGGTTATAGAATTGCCTTCTTTTGTTGAACTACTGAACAATTACAATTCACCACTTGTACCTTTAATTAATTCCAATTAGTCCTAAATTAATTCCAGATTAATTCTAGTTAATAATTAATTAATTCCAATTGATTTCCTATTAATTTATTAACCGTATAAATTAACAAATCCACTATTTAACTATTGATCTCATGTTAATCTATTAACTGACCCATTATTTGTTTCTAATTAATATATTAATCACATAATATATTAACAAAACATCTCTCTTTCTCTCTCTCTCTCTCTCTCTCTCTCTATATATATATATATATATATATATATATATATATATATATATCCTAATATTATTTCTAGCTATTTCTAGTTATGAGGGCAACCCAAAAAAAGATTTTGCTTCTATTTGCAAGTTTATGCCAATTTAGTTATAAGCTTATACACTTTAACCAACACATATTTCAATAGATTCATCACCAAGACCAAGGTTATTCTTCACACAATTTGTGAAAGAAAAAATGATAGATGTTTTTTAGTAGACAAAACTGCAACAATGGTACATGTGGTATGCATTTTTCTTGGATTTGGTCAAAAACCACAACTTTTTTTTGGATTGATGGTCATTTTGACCATATTTGTACGTGGATCTGGTCCCAAAAAATTAAAATGACTAAATTAGCATTATTAGATTTACTTTCTAATTTTTTTCCCTGTAAGTATTTTTATATATTAAATAAAAATAGGGGTCCACATACCCACCCTACTTACCTCTCTCTCTCTCTCTCTCTCTCTCTCTCTCTCTCTCTCTCCTTGATCATGTAGTAGATTCCTTTCCATAAGTCTCTTATTTTACTTTGTCTATTGGATTATTGTGCAGATGCTCACGTTCTTATGAAACAAATAATCCATCTAAAAATCCTTTTTTTTCCTAATAATTTTGCTTTACTTTATGTGGAGTTTTAAAAGAAATTAAGTCCACCTTTTCTTCTTGGAGTGTTTATGGGGATTTCTTCAAATCTTCATAAGAACTCATCTAATACACAATTGAATTTTGTAAATAATATTTCTGGGTATGTGTGCGTGATAGAAAACACCACCACCATGAACCTTTCTCTTTCCTCTTAATAAAACCCACCGTCCTACCATTATCACTTCTCTCTTCTTGCACCTTGACGCCTTCTTTGTTCGCGTTTATGTGTAATGTGACCCGATTTGAAGGTTCAATTGGTTTGCGGTGCAATCTGAAGCAAACAAGGAGGTTTAGGTGTTCTTAGAGGTTCCTTTTTTTTGGACAAAATCATGATTTCCATGGTTTTCGCTGCGGGAAAATCATCTAGGATGATAACTTGTCTATGACAAAAAAGATGGTCATCTAGGTTGATTCCGATAGCTTTTTCAAGACTTAGGGGAAACATATCTTGCTAGAGGGGGAAAAGTTTGTTGGTTGCCAGAAATAGATTCATGATGCCTTGACATACCTAATGCATCCACATAAAAGACCCAAACTATTCCATTAAAAACAAAAAGTTTACGAAATTATTGGTGGGATCTTTCTAGACGGGTTTCAAAATAAAATCGATTTAAGTGAGACAAAGTAAAGTTTTGAAGATGGAATTAACAGAAATAAGGAAGAACATATAAATACTAAAATCTCCTAAACTTTTTATTTTCCTTCAAGACAACGTCAGATTAGTGGTGGTGGTACAATTTCAGTTACGGTGGTGCTTGAGATTTATAGTAGTTTTTCGTGGATATAGCGGTGGTTCAATGTTTGGTGTTGTCCTTATGAGGAAGAAGAAGAAGAACACCGCGGGGGGGGGGGGGGGGGGGGGGGATGGGCCTATTTGTTTTTAATATTTATTAAATATTAAAAAATTATTAAAAAAATGAAAGAAGGCTATAATAGTCTTTTCAATTTGAGGTGGGACCTTTTCCACATACAAACATTGTCAAAAAGACCACCTATCAAAAAAAGTTGTGGTTTACACCTAGTACAAAAAAATGCATACTACATGAATGATTTTTGCACTTTTGTCTTTTCATTATCTTTTGAAAACAATGGATGAGAACTGAAAAAAGCTACATGCATTCTAACACAATTTCATATACCCCGACAACTTATGAACATTACTTCTCATAAGTCGGACAATTTCTTTTTGAACGTAAATTCAAATCTACTTCTAAACTACTACTCCTTAATTTCACCTCTATCCATGATTAGACTGGAACCGTTGACATCAAAGTCGGAGGACAACACCTAATACCATGCTAAACTAGAAAAATTGACCACGGCCAACTTTTAATTAATCTATATATAATACAATAATAATAATAAATAAATAAATAAATAATAATGAATAGAATAATATATGTTAAGTGCAAAAAGAATAAATTCACAAATAAACTAGGTTAAATGTATCATATCAATAATTTTAGAAAGCTCTAGACCAAATCCAAAGAAATAAGCAAACAGAGGGACCATTTTTGCAATTTTTTTTCTATATTATATAGATTTTCTTCTGATGCGGTCAAACTTCTCTTTTAGTCGCTGCAATAAAGACTAGAGAGGTCCAATGCGTACGACCTCAATCACACAGGCGAGAAGGGAGCGATGATACTGTAATCATATACCGTTAATCGAATCTTGGCCTAATCCTCATTGATATTTGAAATGGAAGACTCTTCGATGGAGTCTGATCTTAAAAGGAGGCATCTGTCGGAAGTCGTTTTGAAGAAGTGGCGCAAGGAACGCTTCCGTCGTACCCGGAAATACGAAAGCCGATTTAGCGAAACTGAGGTTCTGATCCTTTTCTAAACACCCACTCACACACTATCTCTCATATATAGATTCGTCTTATTATGTTAAGTATATTGCTGCCACTTCTACGGTCAAATTAATCGGACAAAAGTCGAAATCACAGTACAAAACTCTACCTAAATTAGTCAAACACAAATCAAAAGTTTCGGCTTTGGCCGTACGAAAATTTAGTCCCCAAATCTCTATGCTAAATCCTACTAACTAGTAATATTATCAAGAGCAAGTTACAAAAACGTACTATTTGGAACTGGGACAAAAACTTGATTTAAGAATCAAAATTGCAAAGATTTGACCGTTTTTACTTTGTTGTTAATAAAAGCCCATTCTAGGTCGGTTAGTAGACCTCATTTTTCCTTTCAACCATATAAATCTCATGTGTTCTCTATTTAACTGCCTTGTTGTGTGTATTGATCGTTTGCTGACAGGAGTGGCGTACAACCTTCTCCCTTGTCAAAACACACCGCCGACGCTTCCGTCATGAATCTGTCTTTGAAAAGCAAACTAATGTCCTCGAAAAGCAATCTCATGTCATCGAAAAGGGATCTACTCTAGCAGACCGATTAATCAATATCAAGGTTCTAATTCTTCCTTAAATACACTCTTTGGCATGCTGAGTTATCACTATAAACATACACGAACATATAAGAAAATCTGGAAGAAATTACTGAGATCGTTCCTGTATTTTGCCAAAATTTCCTGTTTGTTTGTTTGTTTGTTTTTTTTTTTTTTTTTCACTCGAGCCGTCCCTATGTTTTACTTTTGTTAGGGTGCAAGTCCATGCTTAATAGGAAATGACTATAATGCCCTTAATATTTTCTTTTTTACTTTTTTTTTATATATTTTTAATTAAAGAAAATGAATTAATTGATTTATTGACAAGTGGGACCCACTTGCACCCCACTCCCACTTACACCCCACTCATGTTACCACCCCACCACTGGTCACCAGCCACCATAAATCATCGCCAATTGCCACTAGCCTCTCACTTTCTATCTGTCATGGCTGGCTAATCGTCGGTATACTATGGTTGGACCACCGTCATTGGACCTCTGCCGCCATCTCTCTCTCAATTAGTTTGTCTCTTGATCTGACTCTCTCTACTAGTAATCATCGGATGTAACGGTGGAGGCAGATGAGTGACAGTTAGTTGCTGGCGGTGGTAATGTTGGCGGAGTTGTATTTACTGTACAGTTGTGATATGACATTTAGAATAGATTTTTTTGCCTGAATGTTTGGATTATTGTTAACTTTGTTAACCTTTTTAATCTATATTAGTATCTTGAGTAAATTACACGGATGGTCCCTATGGTTTAAGGCAATTTGCATGTTTGGTCTCTGATGGGAATATAAATTGTAAATGAAACAAGAAACAGATGAAATGCTGAAATGTGATGAATGAATGAAAGGAGAATGAACTTGTATTGATGATTCAATCCGAAGATTGCCCAGGGAATGATCCCTCTCTCACTGAAACAAATCTTCAGGAGCCAATACAATCATAATAACAAAAACATGACCTCATACTTTCTTATTCCCTCTCTATATATTCTCCTCTCTACATAACTAACTAATGATATTCTTTCCCCTTTTTACCCCTGGTCCCTTTCTAGAATATACCAATAACGGTTTAGGTGTGACAATTACTGTGGTCCCCTCTTCTCTATTTGCATCATTACTCCCTTCTTTAGAATGAGTCTTGTCCTCAAGACTCAACTCCGGAAACTGTCCCTGAATCATGATAGCATCTTCCCATGTAGCTTCTTCTTTCCCTTGTCCATCCCACTGAATCAGCCATTGCTCAAACTCATCTTGTTGATCTTTGATTAGCCGGGTAGCCAAAACCCGTTTAGGCACTAAAATCTCATCTTGATTCAATTCCAATTCTGGAGGGAAGACAGAATCTGCTGGGGTTTGCACTGCTTTCTTGAGGAGAGACATGTGAAAAACAGGATGTACTTTTGAAGTCGGAGGTAACTGTAATTTGTACGCAACCGGCCCTACTCTCTCAACGACCTGGAACGGACCAAAAAACTTGGCTGCCAGCTTGTGATGAATACGACGAGAAACCGACATTTGTCGATACGGTTTTAACTTTACATACACCCATTCTCCTATAGTGAAATGCACCTCTCTTCTTTTCTTATCCGCAGCTGTTTTCATCAACGCCTGAGCATGGGACAAGTGAGAACGCAGTTGCTTCAATGCCTCATCACGATCTTGTAATTCGATCGCAACTGTTGGCACACGGACTTCACCAGGCACAAATTGCACCACCGACGGTGGTTTACGACCATAGACCACTTCAAAAGGAGAAACACCAGTTGACCCATGAAACGTAGTGTTATACCAAAACTCTGCCCATGGAATCCACGAAGCCCAGGAACGAGGCTGATCGACAGCAAAACAACGTAAATACGCTTCCAAACAACGATTGATCACTTCAGTTTGCCCATCCGATTCCGGGTGATACGCTGAACTCATGTTCAATTGAGTTCCCTGTGATCGAAAAATCTCTTTCCAAAAATTACTTAGAAATAAGGGGTCCCGGTCACTTACAATGGATTTGGGAATGCCATGATGACGAATAACTTCATGCACAAACAACTCGGCCACCGATTTTGCGGAAAACGGATGTTTTAGCAACAAAAAATGACTGTACTTCGATAGCCGATCGACCACCACCAGAATCGTATCAACGCCTTTGGATTTTGGAAGACCCGTGATGAAATCTATAGAGAGATCCTCCCAAATAGCAGCTGGAAAGTCCAAAGGTTGTAATAGACCCCAGGCAATAGCGAACTAACTTTACAACGCTGACATACATCACATGCTCGCACAAACGCATTTACACACCCAATCATACCGGGCCAGTATAAATTGTTAGCCAAACGGCGGTATGTACGGTAATACCCAGAATGCCCTCCCGAAGCCGACGTATGAAACTCTTGTAGCAGTGCTGGAATAAATTTAGAAGCCCGAGAAATAACCAATCTATTCTTATAATAAAGAATTCCTTGTTTAACTGTGTACCCCACCGGATGAGGTGACTTATGCTCACATGCCACAATGAGTTTTTGTATTTCCGGATCAAGTTGTGCCTCTTGCACTAACTGTGCCCCTTGTACCCAAATGGGAGAAGATATCCCTTGACTGAAAACGCCTTCCTCTTCGCGACGTGACAACGCATCGGCAACTCTATTTTCCCTTCCTGGCTTATAACAAATATCAAAATTGAATCCCAAAAGTTTGGCCACCCAGTTTTGTTGATCCGGTGTAGTAATACGCTGGTGGAGAAGAAATTTAAGACTTTTTTGGTCGGTATACACTATAAACTTTGTGCCCAATAGATACGAACGCCAATGCTGCATTGCTAAGACCAATGCCATAATCTCACGTTCATAAGCAGACTTAGAAAGATTCCTGTCACTTAGAGCTTTGCTAAAATAAGCAATAGGACGGTTGTGTTGCATAAGAACTGCACCAATTCCCCTTCCCGAAGCGTCACATTCAATGACGAACGGAATCAAAAAATTGGGGAGAGCCAAAACAGGAGCAGAAATTAAAGCTTGCTTAAGTTCCTCAAATGCCTGCTGAGCCTCCTTGGTCCAACAAAAGCCTCTTTCTTGGTAAGGTCTGTTAATGGTCGAGCAATACTACCGTAATCTTTGACAAATTTACGGTAATACCCCGTGAGTCCAAGAAAACCTCTAAGAGCCTTGATATTTTTGGGAACCGGCCACCCAAGCACTGCCTCCACTTTACTTGGATCCATAGCAACTCCTGTACCATTAATGATGTGGCCCAAGTAATCCACAGCGGTTTGAGCAAAATGACACTTCTTTTGATTGGCTACAAACTGATGTTGTTGTAATATACGAAAAACCAACTCCAAATCAGCGAGATGAGTCTCCCACATGGCACTGTATACTAGAATATCGCCAAAGAAAATGACTACCTTCTTCTGCAAGAGGGATCTAAAAACATCATTCATAACGGCTTGGAATGTAGAAGGAGCATTCATCAACCCAAAAGGCATAACCAAGTATTCATAATGACCCTCATGTGTGCGAAATGCCGTTTTTTCAATGCTGTCCGGATGCATACGGATTTGGTTGTAGCCCGATTTCAGATCCAATTCAGAAAAAAATTTGGCACCTTGTAATTCATCAAGCAACTCTTCGACTACCGGAATAGGAAACTTGTCGGGAATAGTGACTTTGTTCAAAGCTCTGTAATCAACACACATTCTCCACGATGCATCTTTCTTACGAACCAAGATTACCGGGCTAGAATAAACGCTCTTACTTGGACGAATCATTCCCAAGGACAACAATTCCTTCACTTGATTTTCAATCTCTGTTTTGTGTAAGTGGGGATAACGATACGGACGAACACAAATTGGGTCCTGATTTTGTATCAAATTGATACAATGATCATGTGTTCGGATAGGAGGTAAGCCCGTTGGATTCTGAAAGATACCTTCAAATCTTGCTAATAATTGTTGAAGTGCCTGTTGATGATCCTGATGAAGCAATGCAGTTAACTGATTCGATGCCTCCAATGTGGAAGGTATGTGTGGCTGAGATAATTGACCTCCAGAACTCAGCCAATGGTGTAACGGAGTGTGTGAACGTTGGCCAACAGATAACCCATGAAGTGTGATTTCTTGATTGTCCCACTTGAATTTCATCCATGCATCTTTCCAATTGTGAGTCACTTCTCCCAAGGAATTCAACCAAGGCATACCCAATATCATGTCTGTGGACCCCGTGTCTAGCACTAATGCCGTAATCAAAAAAACACACAACCTGATCGTGATGGAAAGATTAAGACAGTGTTCAGTAACATGAACAATGAAACCATCACCCAACTTGATACGAATACCTGAAAAATTATCCGTAGAGAAATTTAAAGCGTCCACTAACTGTCTCGAAATGAAATTATGGGTGGCACCGCTATCAACTAACAGAATAACGGGAATACCTGTTAGAGCCCCTTCGAATTTGAGAGTTTTGCCACCAAAGGACAACTGAGAATCGCCGGCAAATTCTAGGGCAGAACACATTCCGTCAGACACGATCTCCTGTTCTGGATGTTCCAGTGCAGATGAGTCCAGCAAACGGAACTGGTCCTCGAGTGCAGTATCCTCTTCATCATCTCCTAAGAGTAAGATGTGTAATTGACCCTCAGCACACTTGTGATTTGGTCTATATTGTAACCCACAACGAAAACAGAGCCCCTTCTTACGGCGTTCTTCCCATTCCGTGCGCGTGAGAGATCGAATGCCCCGGTCTCGATTTCCAGATTTGGTGATGTCTGAAGGAACAGACGGAACAGATTTTGGTGTAGCTGTCGATCGGGTGGTATCCAAACGACTCGAAACAGATTTGGATCCCCATCTATTGAAACTGGGCTCTTTTGAGGCCGTTGGACCTACCATATTAGTGGGCATAGGAAAAAACCCATTGGAAACTCCAAATCGGTTCAAATAACGGAAGCGGTTCTGAGATACATTCCCCGACACCGGACGGATCAAATCCTCCACATCCTTGGCAACGTACATCGCTTCCATTGTTGTACGGGGTCACTGCAAACAAACCCAACGGCGAACATCATCCTGGAGCCCCGCCACAAAATATCCGATAGCTTGTCTTTCCGGTAGCTTGGGAACAAGAGAGCAAATACTCGAAATCATCAATATATTCCAGAATGGAATCAGATTGTTGAATTTGAGCGAGCTGGATATAAGGGTTTTGAACTTCTAATCCACTGAATCGTTGCAGAAGTTCCTCTTGGAACTGTTCCCAGGAAAGTAACGGATGAAGTTGAAGAACAATGGTAAACCAATGTTGAGCAACACCCACCATACTCAGCTGAGCTAATCGTAAACGAAATTGGGGATGCGTACCATTGATGTCGAAGAAGAGATTGGCCTTCTGGATCCATCCTTGAGGATCGAACCCATTGAACTCCGGAAGCTTAATTTTCTTCACCGACCAAGGTAACCCAGATGATTGCTGCTCAAACTGTGGAGGACGACGGGCATCACCACCGGAAGGGAACAAGGGCTCTCTTGTAGGCGGTGGTGGAGATGGAAAGACTAGACCAGATCCAGATCCAGTTTCAACGAATCCCTCAGAAACCGGCGTCTTCTCCAATTTGGCCATCCATGTCAACATTTGCTTACAAAACGTTATGTTCTCCTGTTGTTCCTTTTGAAAATTGTTGTTCAAATTTTCCATATTCACCTTCATCTCTCCCATGTCTATCTGAAGTTGAGAAAGAGTTGCATCATGATCGTCCAAACGTTGAGAGGTAGAGCGAGTCCCAGCCATGAATTCACCGGCGGCAGGTCAGGAGCAGGTCGGACCAATAATGGGAATATAAATTGTAAATGAAACAAGAAACAGATGAAATGCTGAAATGTGATGAATGAATGAAAGGAGAATGAACTTGTATTGATGATTCAATCCGAAGATTGCCCAGGGAATGATCCCTCTCTCACTGAAACAAATCTTCAGGAGCCAATACAATCATAACAACAAAAACATGACCTCATACTTTCTTATTCCCTCTATATATATTCTCCTCTCTACATAACTAACTAATGATAGTCTTTCCCCTTTTTACCCCTGGTCCCTTTCTAGAATATACCAATAACGGTTTAGGTGTGACAATTATTGTGGCCCCTTCTTCTCTATTTGCATCAGTCTCTAACTTATTTTTTTTAATTCGAAAGGTCTGTACTGTTTGTTTTTGTTGTGCGCTTGGTCCCTGTCTTACTTCTTGATTTTTTGATTTATTTAAATAAACACACCCAACCCCACTTCCACATCACCTTACCTTACCTACCCCACATTATTTAAATAAATTAAAAAATCAAAGGCAAAATAGTCTTTTTAGGTAAGACAGAGACCAAACGCAACAAAACAAACTGTAGGGACCTTCTGAGTTAAAACAAAAATTAGGGACCAAACGTGCAAATTACCCCAAACCATAGGGACCATTCGTGTAATTTACTCTAATATCTTATATAACATAAGAAACTCTTTAAAACATGATTCAATGTAATTAACTTTTAACTTTTTTTCCAGAAAAATGTTTAATTGACATTATACATAATAACTTCAAAAGTATAAAAGTTATTTATATTATAAGTACACATTTTAATGTTAAAAGTGGTTTGACTTTTAAGTAAGGGTGTCAATTTAGCATGATCCTTAGTATATTGTGGTTGGCAATCATTTGTATCTTTACTTAATTGGCTTTCCTATAAGCAACAACCATCGCATACCAATCTTTGAGTAACCCTCTATCCCTATAAATTTCATCAGTTTTTTCTATTGAAATAATTAGAACCTATTTGGCATTCCTAAGTACTTGGTCATATACCATATTCCACTAAGGCCTTTCAGATGTGAATTTTTAATTTACATCTCATTTGATACTTTTAAGAAAATCTCCAACCCTACATCAGAATTTAAATATCACACTAAATTTAATGTTAATTTATTCTAACCTAACACTAAATTTAACATTAAATATAATGTTGGTGAATAATACAACACAAAAAATAGTCTTTTATATATATATATATATATATATGAGTGTGTAACACCCGACGTTTTAACATAAGGTACATCTGAAATTTTCACTTTTACATTTATAATTGCCTTGGTGTACACTTGTATTAATAATCTAGTACTAGACATGGTTTACGACTACTCAAGCCACCATTAAACTCAACAATGGATTTACGGTTACACTAACTACCATTTTCTCTAATAACAATTCTAATAGACTTAAAACTACTAAAACCTACCATTTTCTCTATTAACAACAGTAATGGACTTATAACTACTCAAACTACCATTAGAACGTCACATGGTACTCATTATGCGACTTTCTGTACTCCTCAAGTATTACCATAATATAACTCATATACTCAAGACCTCAACACTATAATGTCATTAAACTCTTTTTACTCAATGGGATTCTTTTCTAAACACCCACTCACCCACTTTCATATATAGATTCATATTTTTTATGTTAGATATATAGTTGTGACTTATGACGGTGAAATTAATCGGACAAAAGTTGAAATCACTGTACAAAAGTCTACTTAAATTGGTCAACACAAATCAAAACTTTCAGCTTTGGCCGTACGAAAATTTAGTCCCAAATCTCTATCTATGCTAAATCCTAGTAAGTGATAATATTATTAAGATCAAGTTATAGTTTTGGTCATGGATATACTTGATTTTTGCAACTTTGATGCCAATCAATTTTATTGGTAATTTTGGTTTGTTATTTGAGGTTTTTGTAACATTTTTTCTGTTCATCTTCAAAGTAAAATGAGAAAATTAGTCGGTGAGTATAGTTGTTTGCAATTTTGGTTCCCAAAGTATAGCTATACTATTTGGAACGGGTATAAAAACGTTAAAATAACCTTAAATAAGGACCAAAATTGCAAGAGAAATTTTTCGGACCAAACTTGCAAAAATTTGACTATATTATAGGACCAATTTACTTTGTTATTAATAAAAACCCATTCTAGTTATGTTAGTAGATCTCATTTTTCCTTTCAACCATATAAATCTCATGTGTTCTTTATTTAACTGCCATGTGTATGTTAATCATTTGCTCACAGGATTGGCGTACATCCGTGTCACTTATCAAAACGCAAGCCCGACGCTTCCGTCGTGTATCTGACTTAGAAAAGCGATCTACTCATGTAGACCGATTAAGCAAAACCAAGGTTCTAATCCTTTCTTAATCATTCTTTGGCATGCCTATATATAGATTCATATATTTTTTTTATGTTAAATACATAGGGACTGTTAGGCTAGTGGGAATTATTCGGACATATTGGTTTAAAATATAGAGGTTAAGTTCAAATGAGAACACTATTTAATGTGAGAACACTACTTTATGTTACTATTCTACTATGAATTTAATATGTATCGTATTGTAGTAATTATAATATGAATATATTCAATTTTATATTGCTATTATACTATAATATATATATATATATATATATATATATATATATATATATAATAATTTAGTAAATTCTAATGTGAATGTTAAATATGTGATTGTTCATATATTCGGTGATGAATAATGTCATAAAGTTGTACATATAAAATTTAAATGTGAATATTAATATGTGATTGTTCGTATATTTGTTGATGAATAATGCCATATCGTTGTATATACAAAATTCATAGTAGAATAGTAACATAAAGTAGTGTTCTCACGTTTTCACATTAAATAGTGTTATCATTTGAACTTAACCATATATATATATATATATATATATATATATATATATATATATATATATATATATATTCCTCTGTAATCATGTTAATACACAATAATACAATTCAATCTTTTACAAAGTCTATTTTGGTATTAGAGCCAGCTAACCCTAATACTTCCAATACCCTACGTCGATCTTCTTTCCCTCTTCTTTTTTTTTTTGACAAAATTACATAAATGGTCCTCATGGTTGACAAAATCGACCAATTATGGTCCTTATGACGAATTCTTTACACAGACGGTCCCTGTGGTTTCAAAATTTTGCAAAGACGATCCTTTTGACTAACGGCGTTAACTTTTTTATTTAAGTCCTATGTGAAATGACATATTTGCCCTTCATGCATAAGGACGCTTTATGTAATATGTTTCTACCACAGGGACCATTTATGTAATTTTCTCTATTATTTATTATTTTTTTATTTATTTTAATTATATATTTAAGGATTTAGATTTGTTTAAATTTATTGTTTAATATATATATATATATATATATATATATATATATATATATATATATATTATTTTTTAACGTTTTGCTCAAATTACTTTTTCTAATCTTTTTGACATTTTCTTCAAATAAATTTATTAATGTTTTTTATGTTGACATTTTATTCGAATATTATTTATTTATTTATTTATTTTTTTGACGTTATGTTTGAATACATTTTTCAACATATAGTATGTTTATATTTGTTAAAAGATTTCACGACTATTGTAATTATAATTCGTAACTTAATTCACTTTTAATTATTTTTTCATTTTTTTTTCTTTTATCAGGTTATATAATTATTATTTTTTAATTCAAATATTTAACTATATAAGGTTATATAATTATTATTTTTGTAAGATAATTTATTAACATTTTTTATAAAAAAAGTGTAAAATGTTTGTTAAACGTGAATATGATTAATATAGATTAGGTAGACATAGGCTACGCTGAGACCGCCTCAAAATGTTGCCAAGAACGTCTAGGTCATTTCACATTGGATTTAAATGTAATTATTTCGAGGGTTTTTTTTTTTTTTTTTTTTTTTTTGTTTTTGTTTTTTTTTGTTTTTTGTTTTTAGCAGTGTTATAAAAAACACAATTAGGTCTCGATTAATCTCAGTTTAATCCCTAAGCGCTACCTGACCGATTAGAGGCCCTTGCGTTGTGATTTTTTACAACACTGCTAAAAACAAAAAAAAAAAAAATTCACTCAAAACAATTACATTTAAATCCAATGTGAAATGACTTGGTCGTTCTCGGCAACGTTGTGAGGCGGTCTCAGCTTAACCTATGTCTACCTAATGTATATTAATCATATTCACGTTTAACAAACATTTTACACTTTTTTGTAAAAAAATGTTAATAAATTAGTTTACAAAAATAATAATTATACAACCTTATATAGTTAAATATTTGAATTAAAAAATAATAATTATATAACCTGATAAAAGAAAAAAAATGAAAACATAATTAAAAGTGAATTAAGTTATAATTACAATAGCCGTGAAATCCTTTAACAAATATAAACATACTATATGTTGAAAAATGTATTCGAACATAATGTCAAAAAAATAGATAAATAATACTCGAATAAAACGTCAACATAAAAAACATTAATAAATTTACTTGAAGAAAATGTCAAAAGGATTAGAAAAAATAATTTGAGCAAAACGTTAAAAAATGTTAGCATATATATATATATATATATATATATATATATATATATATATATATATATATATATATATATATATTAAACAATAAATTTAAACAAATCTAAATCCTTAAATATATAATTAAAATAAATAAAAAAATAATAAATAATAGAGAAAATTACATAAATGGTCCCTGTGGTAGAAACATATTACATATAGCGTCCTTATGCATGAAGGGCAAATATGTCATTTCACATAGGACTCAACTGAAAAAGTTAACGCCGTTAGTCAAAAGGACTGTCTTTGCAAGATTTTGAAACCACAGAGACCATCTGTGTAAAGAATTCGTCATAAGGACCATAATTGGTCGATTTTGTCAACCATGAGGACCATTTATGTAATTTTGTCTTTTTTTTTCTTTCAACATCATCCTGTTAAAAAAAAACACATGACATTGCTCACAGCTTTCTCTTCTTCTGAGAAGACCACCCACAACTCTCACAAGTTTGGTTTTACTTTATCCCCAAACAATTATGGATATTGGAAGACGATGATACAACCCTTCCCGGTCACAAACAACCTCTTTGGCTATGTTGATGGCTCAATTCCGTGTCCTCTGATCTTCATCATATCCTCCACTTCTTCTGGTAAGGAAGCTGCTGCTATGGTTTCATCATTGACACCCAACCCTGATTATCTAATCTGGGTATTATCTAATATGGGTTTCAATGATGCTCACGTTCAAAAGTTAATCCTATCCACCATATCTAAAGCATCTTTTCAACATGTTTATGGTACTACATCTCATGATCTTTGGCTGTCTCTTGAGCGTACATATGCTCCTCACACTTCTTCACGTGAATACATTCTTAAAACTCAACTTTTGAAGATTGCAATGAAGCCTGATGAGTCCTCCTCTACTTAAGCATAAGAATACTCAGGTGCACTAGCCAATATTGGCGAACCGGTAAAAGAAAAAGACCTAGTAATTGTTGTTATATCCGACTTGAGGGAAGAATACAATGGGCTAAAATCTACCTTGCCGGCTAGGTAATTCCCGATTGCCTTTGTTGAACTCCATGGTCTTCTATCAGACGATGATTACATGGTCAAGAAGACATTCACAGAAGTGTCACCAACCCAAGCCTTCACAGCTGCTACCCTCTCTCGCCAACCTACTCCTTCTCCTGCTGCCGGACAGTCCATGACACAAACTGAGACACTTTAGGCTGTTCACTAGCTTGCACAACAGCTGGGTCTACAACTTCAACCAATAAACCCACAACCTGCACAAGCTTATTACACCAATCGATTGGGAAACAACTGAGACCGAAACAATCGGTCAACAAACAACCGCAATTGGTGCAGCTTCAACAACTGTCAACAGGGAGGAGGTAATCGAAATCAATTTAGTTGGGCATCAAATCAAAAACACTGTTTGTGGTACTTGTAACAGGTGCGATATTGGATATGTCCCGTCCCAATGTCCAAATCGTGACCGCTCACAAACATCCGCTACTTGGCTTCCGGATACTAGTTCAAGTAAATCATGTCACTCCGGATCTCTCGAGCTTTGATCATTCGGAGGCATACCATGGTGATGACAATGTTGATGTTGGCAACGGTAAAGGTTTACCCATTCTCCATATTAGCTCCTTACAGTTTCATTCTCCAAATAAAACCTTATCTCTTAAACATATACTTTATGTCCTAGAAATTAAAAAAACCTTCTTTCTGTTCAGAAGTTTTGTCATGCTAACAATGTTTATCTTGAATTTCACTAGTCTTTTTTTTTTTTTTTTTTTTTTTTTTTTTTTTTTTTTGTGAAGGATGAGATTACACTATTCTCCTCACGGGTCCAAGTAATGGTGGTCTCTATTCTTTCCACCTTCTGCATATTCAACCTGTTTCTAAAGTTGCCTTCTATGTCACCCGTGCTTCCTCCACCACTTGGCATCAACGATTGGGGCATCCTCATCTGCAATTGTTGAAGTCGATGATTTCTAGATATAGTTTACCTTTACTAAATAATTGTGATACTTCTAGTTGTGATTCTTGCTCTATTGGCAAATCCTCAAAACTTCATTTGTCATCTTCTACTTATAAAAGTACGTATATTTTGGATTTACTTTTCTATGATGTTTGGGGACGGCAAATCCTCAAAACTTCATTGGTCATCTTCTACTTATAAAAGTACGTATATTTTGGATTTACTTTTCTATGATGTTTGGAGACCCGCTCCCATTGCTTCCTATGATGGTCACCGTTACTTTCTATTATGTGTTGATCACTTTTCTCGCTTTATGTGAATTTTTTCTTTAAAATCCAAATCTGATGTCTCTGATACTTTCAAAAACTTTCTTGTCACTGTCGAACGACAATTCCAAATCAAATTAAAATATGTTCAAACGGACTGGAGAGGTGAATTTCAGAATCTTTCTCATTTTTTCTCGTCCCTCGGTATTACTCGTCTTTCATGCCCTCACACGAGTGAACAAAATGGACTCCTTGAGCGACGTCGCCATCATGTGTTGAAACTGGTCTTACTTTACTTACCTAATCTCGTGTTCCACAACATTTTTGACATATTGCTTTTGCCATAGCTGTTTATCTCATTAATCCAATGCCATCTCGGTCAAATTCCAACATCTCACCTCTTGAACATGTGTTTAATCACAAACCAAATTTTTCCTTCCTTTGGGTGTTTGGTTGTCAATGTTATCCATATCTTCGCCCATACAACAAGCACAAAATGGATTTTTGATCCCTACCATGTGTTTTTCTTGGTTACAATACTTCTCATTATGGTTATCTGTTATGACCCGGGATCTAGACCTCATGATTGGACCAGTGCTAGTGCTTGAAAAAGCCGTGAACTCCCCTGTAACCTAGCCTCCTGTTTGCAGGAGACTAAACTAAGCTATTAACCTAATATTACTCTATTGATTGTTTTCAAATTCCAGCATATCTTATTTCATTAATGACTACCCTTTAAATAGGGATAAACAAAAGACTCAAATCAAGAAAAAAAGACTTCTAGAATCGACTCAAATAATAAAAGATCCTAATTGCCAAAATTAAAAACGGAAACAAGATAACTTCCTAGAATATAAAATACTTATTATCTATTAACTTAAAGACCTATCAAGTATGATTCATAACATTATCGGTGCTACGATCCCCTTTCGGATAGGCCTTATATAGCCCAACACGTTTGTTTCCACGGACAATCCTTCCCATACAAATTTATTGCCCCTACCTACCCCATCTTACCCACTCCAAATCCTTACATATCATCTTATCCTACTCCCGTGTAACATCCCAAAAATTGAGACCAAATTTTTTTTTTGTTTCAATTATATTGCTTATAATATTTGTTTGAGGAAAACATTACTGATATTAAATTAATTTATAAACCATAATTACATGTTTCAAAACCATATCATCAAATAGTAATAACGTCAGAGTACAATCCTAGAAATCTCAAATGCGGAATCATGTGTGTGTGATGCACTGCTACCCTGCAGACTCCTTCCCTTTCGACGAAGAGGTACCTAAAACCAAAACTGAAAACCGTAAGCACAAAGCTTAGTGAGTTCCCCCATCATACCACATACCATATAATAGTGTCTATTCCTCGGTATCTTTCAACCAGTAGCCGGGAACTAACCTCCCCTTCAGTATCTTTCAACCGATAACCGAGAGATAACTTCTCATTCGGTATCTTTCAACCGGTAACCGGGAGCTAACCTCCCCCTCGATATCTTTCAAATGGTAACCGGGGACGATTTCACCTCTTACCGCTATCACATAATAATGTAACATGATAATATTACTAGGCATGCATGGGTACTATCCACTCCTTCGGTATCTTTCAACCGGTAACCGGGGGCTATCCCACCCCTACCACTACTACACATATATCATAGCATCCTAGCACATAATATAACAGATAGCAACATGCCATATAATTATCACAAATACAATTATCTCTACTATAACTCTTACTAGTGGGCCGGTCTTGGTGCCTTAGACCCACTTCTACTAGAAGGTAACTCACCTTGATGTCATGTAGTGTTTGCACTGTCCTCGGTATGGAAATTAACTCTTCTCGATTTCTCAATTCCTACACAACATCCTCTTTTCATTAGTATTTCATACTCATAACCCTTACAAGGGTCACTCAAGTCCAAGTCAAAGTCAAGGTCAAAACCCTAGTCAAAGTTAACTTTGGTCAAAGTCAACATCTGGTTGACTAGACTCGTCGAGTTGGTTCACCAACTCGTCGAGTCCCATCGTCCATGAAAAGCTACAACTTCGTCCCTACTCGTCGAGTCTAGCAAGAGCTCGACAAGTTCGCCTTCAACAACACATCAGACCTTCTTCAACCGGCTCGCCGAGTTCATCTTCATCCGTATAAAGGAGTTCAGTCTATGACTCGCCGAGTTCCCCTTGAACTCGTCGAGTCCGTCTTCATGTGGTTGGGACATTGCCTTGAAGTCGTTGATTCCGCTCATACACTCGCCGAGTTCCATGATTTCCAGGTCCCTAATGAGCCTAGAAAATTGAGTGTTCTTCTACCTTAGCATCTGGTCCATTAACAAAAGGATTTGACGGGAAATACGACCCGACTCGCCGAGTCCCATGAACGACTCGATGAGTCCCTCTTTGTCCCAAACTATACAGTCGATTTTAATCGGTCTTAATGCATCTATACCGTAGATCTGACATCCTAGGGTCCATATTATATGTGAAGTTACAAACTTTACATTCATGCATGAGCCATTTAGCTCAAAAGGCCCTAAAATGGAGTCTTCAAGATGCATGGGGCTCTCATGGCAGTAAAGTTGGCACCTTTATGCCATGAGAACCGTCCTAAGGTTCCAGATCTGAAGTTATTTCTCTACATAATGACCCAAACCCGAATGTAACTTAGAAATGCCCCAAAAATGACAAGATTCAAGCCCTAAAGAGGATCTAACAAATGGAAAGTCAAGGTTGAAGCTTTTTACCTCAAATGAGCTGGAAATGAAACACAACCAGCTTCAACTTGAACTCCCAAGCTCATTCTTCCTTCTTAAGCTTCACAACCACCAAAAATGCACAAAAATGACACAAGAATCACTTAAACAAGGTTAGGGTTTCTCTGAGTTGGAAGGAACGATGGGGGCTGGTTTGAGGCAGAATAAGTCGTTTAAATAGGGTGCAAACCCTAAATATTAGGGTTTCATCCATACAGCTTCTATTCGTCGAGTCGGTCCCCCGACTTGTCGAGTAGGTCACTAAATTCCCGGTCAAAATCGAGTTTACTCGACGAGTTGGGCCTCCAACTCGCCGAGTCCCAGAACAAAACATGAAATTACTTGAATTTAAATATGTATCAGGAACCGGATGTTACATCCCGATCTCGCCATATCAACAAATACACCACCACCTATAACACCTAACTCGACACTATCTGCAGCTCCACCATCTCCAGCCCAACCCCGTCTTTTATATAGCTATCATAGACGTCCCAATACACTT
This sequence comes from Lactuca sativa, assembly GCF_002870075.4. Taxonomy (NCBI): domain Eukaryota; kingdom Viridiplantae; phylum Streptophyta; class Magnoliopsida; order Asterales; family Asteraceae; genus Lactuca; species Lactuca sativa. Next base: position 126,471,209 of record NC_056630.2, on the reverse strand, counting down.
ACCCCCATCCCATCCAAACGTACCTTCTTCTACCCAAACCCTACCACATTCTCAGCCATCCAACCCTCACCCTAATCCTAAACCCACTAAACCTTATAATGCCACATGTTACAACACCCAGATCTCCTTTCCTTTCCTGAAACCGAACCGGCCACCTTTACCGTTGCTAACGAACACCCTTAATAGCGTCAAGCTATGGCAGAGGAATATTCGGCTCTTTTATGAAATGGTACTTGGTCTTTAGTTCCTCATGTTCCAAATTCTAATGTTGTTGACTGCAAATGGGTCTAACTCAAACGGGACCAAACCGGACTCATTAAGCATTATAAAGTGCGCCTGGTCGCTAAAGGGTTTCGTCAGCAGCAGGGTCTTGACTATCAACAAACTTTTAGCCCGATTATCAAATCCACTACCATTCGGGTTGTTCTTTCCTTGGCGGTTGCACAAAAATGGCCCTTGCGACAAATTGATGTACAAAACGCCTTTTTACATGGAAATCTAACTGAGACGGTCTATTTGCAACCTCCAGGCTTTGTTGATTCCACAAAGCCTAATCATGTTGATCTTTTTCATAAGTTCTTGTATGGATTGAAGTAAGTCCCCGGAGCATGGTTTCATCGATTGTCCACCGTTCTTCATGCTCTTGGCTTTCATGGCTCTAAAACCGACCGATCGTTGTTTATCTACTCCTCCAAAGGTGTTCTTTTATACACGCTCATCTACGTTGATGATATTATCTTAATGGGAAATAGTATGGTTGCCATTGACAGTGTCGTGCAAAGTCTTAGCCGAACCTTTGCTATTCAAGACTTGGGGCCACTGTCATACTTTTTGGGAATTGAAATTATGAAACATGATTCTTAAATGCTTTTCTCCCAAAGAAAATATATTCTTGAGATTCTTGAATGAACCAACTTATCCAACTCGAAGCCAGTGCCGTCACCCATCACTACTACATCCAATCTTGCTCTTAGAGATAGCCCTCAGTTTGATGACCCTATGAAATACCGCCAGACAGTGGGTGCACTTCAATATGTGACTCTTTCACGTCCAAATATTTCCTTTGCAGTTAACAAGGTATGCCGGTTTATGCATTCTCCAACTCAAAATCGTTGGGTGGCAGTTAAACGAATATTACGATACTTACTTGGCACGGTTACATATGGGCTTTTGATTAAACAAGACTTTTGGTACACGTCTACATGCTTAACATGCTTACACTGATGCAACTTCTAATCCTCTTAGTGTCTTCTCTGATTCGGCTGGTTGCTCGGATGACCGCCGATCCACTGGGGGATATGCTATATATCTTGGGTCTAACCTTGTCTCGTGGTCAGCCCGAAAACAAAAGACCGTCTCTCGGTCATCTACAGAGTCTGAATACAAAGCCTTAGCCAATACAGTTGTTGAACTCACATGGCTTCAAACTTTATTGCATGAACTTCCTACTTGGTATGTTCCAACCTTGTGGTGTGACAATCTAGGCGCAACATATGGAGTTATAAAATCTGCAAACTACTTTCTTTTTGTTAAGTTAATCAATTACTAAGCAAATATGGTATAGTATACTAGTATTTCGTAAGGCGATCCATTACCACTAAAATAACATTGTACCCGTGTGAGTTAAGGAGTCCTCTGGAATCCATAAATATCTCATCCCAAACTTGAGCTGGTATTGGTAGGGGTTGTATTAGACCTGTTGGGTGGGTAGATATCGCTTTTTGAGTTTGACAAACACCGTATGCCTGAACATATTTTTGAACTTATTTTCTCATGCCCACCCAAATCCATTCAGTTGTTATCCTTTGGTAAGTTCTAAGTTTACCCGTGCACCCGCCTATCAGTGAATCATGGAACCTTTTCCATAACTTGGGAATTAATTCAGATTTTTGTGGAATGACCATCCAACCCTTGTACATCAGTCTTTCCCTATCAATCGTGTACCCACATGGTGTTTTCCTCTTCCTCTTAAATCTTTCATTACTTGCTGAATGAAGGAATCCGCAACAATTTCTTTATCCAAGTCTTCTAACGGAATTGACTGGGAGGAATTAAGAGTGCCCAATTCTGTCGTTTGGGTGAATTCATGAGAGAGAGGGCATTCGCCACTTTGTTGGCAGCTCTTGGTTTGGTTTGTACTGTATTTAAAAGTCAATGAAGGAATCCGCAACAATTTCTTTATCCAAGTCTTCTAACGGAATTGACTGGGAGGAATTGAGAGTGCCCAATTCTGTCGTTTGGGTGAATTCACGAGAGAAATATTGCCCATTGGATCTCACCTGAGTTTATAAACCCATTTGCAATCTATAATGTTGGCATGAGGAACTGGAGGAACAAGAGTCCAAGTGCCATTTGTAGTGAGAGCAGTGTATTCCACTGCCATGGCATTGCACCACTCTGTAGACTTTCTAGCAACCAAAAAAGATGTGGATTCAGTAATAGAAGCAGTAGCATGATAGGCCAAAGGGCTATAAGGGGTGGTCGGTTAGGGGGGCAAGGGCGTGGAGCAGGAGGTGGCGTGGCAGCTGGAGGTGAAGGTGGCTCGGCAAAGCTAGCGTCTGGGGTGTGTGGCGGAGATGCTGCAGGAGTAGTGGTGGTAGGAGTGGTAGGGGGTGCGGTTGGTAGTGTTTCATTAATAGTAGTGGTAGAAATCGGATCAGGTGTATTAGGTATATAACATGGAAAAGACGAAACATAGATAGGGGTAGGTGTAGGGGTAGGTGTAGGGGTAGGCGTAGTAAGAGTTGGTGTTTTGAACGGGAAGACATTTTCATTGAATCGAACATGGCGAGCAATGTAGATTCGATCCTTGGAGGTGTCAAGACACCGATAACCATGGTGAAATGGACTATAATCAAGAAAAGTACAAGAAGTGGAGCGGAAATCCATTTTATGTCTGTTATAGGGGCATAGGTGAGGCAAACACTCACAACCAAAAACCCGAAGAAAAGTGTAGTTTGGCTTTTGATTGAATATATGTTGATAAGGTGATCTGTTTGATGAGGTTCGAGATGGTAGGCGATTTATAAGGTATACTGCTGTCTCAAATGCAAATTGCCAAAAACGTTGGGGGAGGTTGGCATGAGCAAGAAGTGTGAGACACCAGTTTCAACCACATGAGGATGACGTCTCTCAATAAAACCATTTTGCTCACTAGTATGAGGGCACGACTAGCGATGAATGATTCCAAGGGATGAGAAATACGAAGAGAGATTGCGAAATTCCCCTCCCCAATCAGTTTGAGCACTTTTCACTTTAGAATTAAATTGTCGTTCAACCATTTTAACAAAATTGATAAAGGTTTGAAAAACATCAGATTTATGTGGTAACGGGTAAAACCACATATAACGAAAGTGGTGATCAACACAAAGCATAAAGAAACGACAACCATCAAAAGATAAAGTTGGTGCAGGACCCAAACATCACAATAAATTAAGTCTAAAATGTTATTACTTTGAAAAGATGAACTAGGTAATGAAAGTTTGGAAGATTTCCGTAGTTGACAAGAAGAACATAAATCTAAACATTGTTTTGTGGAAACAGGAAGCGAAAAACTAGAAACGATTGTATTAAAAACTCGTTCATGTGGGTGACCAAGGCGGCGATGCCAGACACTTGAAGAAGCTTTAATTGCTGTGAGAGCGATCTTTGGTATTGGCTTCAGACTCAGAGAGTAGAGACCATTATTACTTGGTCCCGTGAGAAGAGTGGTGCGAGTAAGTTTGTCCTTCACAACAAAGAAAGAAGAGTGAAATTCAAAGAAAACATTGTTGTCATTACAAAATTGTTGGACAGATAAAATATTTCTTAACTTCAGGAACATGAAGGATATTAGAAAGATTAAAGGTTTGATTGGAAGAGTAAATTTTTGAAGATCTAATGTGAAGAATAGGGAGAGAATTACCATCACCAACATGAAGAGAGTCTGGACCACGATAAAACTCAGAAGTGTCAAGATTGGACAGGTCTGGTGTGGTATGAGAGTTTGCACTTGTATTAGGGAACAAAGTAGTGTTTGAAGTGGAGACGTTATCAGCATAAGTGGCGAAATTGGCTTGTAGGTTCGATCTTGTAGGGTTGCTAGCATCTTGATTATTTGGACACTGAGATGGTAGATGACCAATGCCACATCGATTGCAATTACCAAACACAATGTTTTGCGTGGAGGCCCAAGCAAATTGCCTAGAAGAGCTCAAATTGTTGTTATCACGGGATCGATTTTGGAAATTTCCACGTAAGTTATTTCCATGCGAGTTGCCTTGACGATTGCCTCGATAGTTGTTTGTGGGTCGTGAAACATAAAATGCTTGAGGAGTTGCACGGGCAATCAGGTTAAGTTGGAAGCCAAATTGGGACGCCATATTATGTAGAGATTGAAGTTGGCTTTAAAGGTTACTGATGTTGGGTGATGGTGTTCCTGTTAAGGCAGTAAACACATTTGGCTTTGAAGCAGGGACATCAACAAGATTTTTATTGATCATGTAGTCATGATCACTAAGCAAAGCATGCAACTCGATGAAAGTAATAGATGGGTGACGGGCTAGAAGGGTGGACTTGAGTCCATTGTATTCTTCACATAGCCTGGATATAACAAGAAGGACCGGATCCTTGTCTTTAACATGCTCACCAATGTTGGCAAGTGCAATAGCATATTCTTCTGCACGTGCAAGATAGGTAAGAGGAGTTTCATCGCCTTTCATGTCAAGTTTTAGCAACTGAGTTTTCAGTGTGTACTCTCTAGAGAAGTTGTTTGGAGCATAAACACGTTCTAAATGTAACCAAAGATCTCGTGAGGTAGTACCTTGGACGTGTTGGAAGGAAGATTCTGATATGGTGGAGATAGTGAAACCTCGTATCTTATTCAATTCAAATTGATATTACATCAGATCACTATATATAATTGAATATTACATTTAGGTACCCTCTACTTATTATAAATATAAAACACAGTCTAACATTCTCCCGCAAGTTGAGGGCGGGGAACGACCTGCAACTTGGATCGTAAGAATTGGAATCTCTGAGAGGATAAAGGCTTTGTAAAGACATCTGCGATCTGATCACTCGTAGATATGAATTGAACATTTAGTTGACCTCATGCTACCTGTTCATGAACAAAGTGAAAATCAACTTCAACATGCTTAGTGCGAGCATGAAACACAGGATTGGCTGAGAGATAGGTAGCTCCGAGATTGTCACACCAAAGAATAGGAGGAGATGTAACTGATATGCGAAGCTCACGCAAAAGAGCTTTCAACCAAATCAACTCTACAGCAATATCAGCAAGCGCTTTGTACTCGGATTCAGTTGAAGACCTTGAGACCGTCTTTTGTTTACGAGCAGTCCAGGAGACAAGATTTGATCCCAGATAGATTGCAAATCCCCCAGTGGATCGACGGTCGACCGGGCAGCCAGCCCAATCAGAATCAAAATAGGCTTGAACAGGTGACGAGGCCGAATCTTGCCAATGAGCATCTGTAAAAGCCTGTAGAGAAGAGCTTGACTGGTGGCGAATCAAGAGACTAAGATCAGTTATGCCCTTCAAGTAACGCAAGATAAGTTTAACAGTAGACCAATGGTTTTCTGTTGGAGCATGCATAAACTGACACACCCGGTTGACAGCGAAAGCAATATCCGGACATGATAAGGTGACATACTGTAAGGCTCCAACTGTTTGACGATATGTAGTAGGATCCAATAGAGGAGAGCTATCATCAGTAGTCATTGACTATGACTGAGAGGAACTCATCGGAGAGCAAGTTGGCTTGCAATCAGAGAGACTGGACCATTGAAGGATCTCAAGAATATATTTCCTTTGAGATAGTACAATGTTTTGCTGATGATGAACAACTTCGATGCCCAAGAAATAATGAAGTGGACCAAGATCTTTAATGGCAAAACTGGAGCTTAGACGATTGATAATGCTACTTATAGCTGCTTGGTTGTTACCGGTGATGATAATATCATCCGCATAAACAAGGACATAGGCAAGAGTGCCACCAGAATTGTGAATAAATAGAGATGGATTAGTTTTAGATCCTACAAAACCAAGTTGAAGTAGAACTGTGGATAGCCGAGTAAACCATGCCCGTGGGGCTTGTTTGAGCCCATAGAGAGACTTGTGCAGAAGACAAACATGGTCTGGTTTGGTTGGATCAACGAAGCCAGGAGGCTGTTTCATGTAAACTGTTTCTTGTAAGTCACCATGTAGAAATGCATTTTTCACGTCTAATTGGCGTAGATCCAATTTGTTGGCCACGGCAAGAGACAAAATAACCCGAATGGTCGTTGATTTGATGACAGGGCTGAATGTCTCATGATAGTCAACTCCCGGTTGTTGATGAAAACCCTTGGCAACAAGGCGTGCTTTGTAACGAGTGACATTTCCCTGTGGATCCGTCTTTACCCTGTATACCCACTTACAATCAATGAGGTTAGTATTTTTAACATAAGGAACTAGAGACCATGTGCCATTATTTTGAAGTGCTTGAAACTCCTCATTCATGGCAAGACGCCACTCTGGTGATTTGTTAGCAACGGTAAACGAAGTGGGTTCGCTTAATGAAGGGGAAACACGAGTAGAGGTGTAAGCAGATGGATCAAATGCAATTTTACGTTTGGGATTTTGACGCAAATTAGGAAGCCGAGACCGAGGAGGAGGAGGTAGGGATTGTGATGTAGGGGCAATAGGTAAAGGAGTGGGAGAGGGTGATGGATCAGTGGAGATGAGATCAGGAACCACTATGGGAGGTGGTGTGGGAAAGACAAAAATATAGGGATTAGGTGAGGGGGTGGTCGGTGGTGGAGAGTAAAAAGGGAAAACAGTTTCGTTGAAACGAACATGTCGAGCAATGTATATGCGTTCGGTTTGGGGATCAAAACAACGATAGCCATGATGTATAGGGCTATAACCAAGGAACACACACGGAGTAGAACGAAAATCAAGCTTGTGGCGATTATAGGGACGAAGATAGGGAATACATTGACAATCGAAAACACGAAGAAATGAATAATCAGGTTTTCGGTTGTAAAGTTGTTGAAAAGGAGATTGATTTGATGAAATCCTGGATGGTAACCGATTTATAAGGTAAATAGCAGTTTCAAAGGCAAACTGCCAAAAGCGTTGTGGGAGATGGGATTGGGCAAGAAGGGAAAGACCAGTTTCAACAACATGGCGATGACGACGCTCAACAATCCCATTTTGTTCACTAGTATGAGGAAAGGAGCGTCGATGAATGATGCCACGATTTGTGAAGAAAGAAGTGAGAGAACGGAATTCACCCCCCAATCTGTTTGTACATTTTTCAGTTTGGTGTTGAATTGACGTTCAACCATTTTAGTGAAATTCGTAAATGTAGAATAAACATCAGATATATGCATAAGAGGATAAAACCACATATATCGAGAATGATGATCAACACACAAGAGAAAAAATCTACATCCATCAAAAGAAATTGTGGGGGAAGGGCCCCAAACATCACAATATATCAAATCCGGAACTTTATTGCTACGAAAAGAAGAGTTATGTAATGAAAGTTTGGAGGACTTGCCCAATTGACAAGAAGTACATAGAGAAGAATTGAGTTTTGTAGAAACCGGTAAAGAACAACTAGAAATAACATAATTAAAAACACGATGTGGATGACCGAGACGTTGATGCCAAATAGTAGAGGAAGATTTGGTTGCTGTGAAGGCAATCTTAGGAATTAACTTGAGTTGAGGGAGACGAAGCTAGTAGAGACCATTATCACTTGGACCCGAAAGAAGGGTAGTGTGTGTAGACTCGTCCTTCACAACAAAGAAAGAAGAATGAAACTCAAAGTAAACATTATTATCACGACAAAATTGTTTAACAGATAATAGATTCTTTTGAATCTGAGGAACATGAAGAATGTTTGTAAGATCAAAAGTTTTATTGGGTGAAAAGAGTTTTGATGAGCCAATATGAAAGATAGGAAGAGGATTACCGTCACCAACATGGAGTGAATCATTACCATGGTATGCGTTGGTTTGATAAATCAGGGGTGACATGACTATTAGCACCAGTGTCAGGAAACCATGTAGTTGCTGATGTGGATCCAACATCTGAACAGGCTGCAAAATTTGCTTAAGGGTTGGACCTCTGAGAATTAGTAGACTGATTTGGACACCGAGATGGTAGATGGCCTATACCACATCGGTTGCAATGACCATACACGGTATTCTGAGTTGAAGCCCACTGAAATTGTTGATTGGGAGGGTTATTGTCACGACCATAGGTAGAATATTGGCCTCGTGAGTTGCCACGAAAGTTTCCCCGACGGTTGTTCCGGTTACTTGGTGGTCGGGATGCATAATTAGCCTGTGTTTGTGTGTTGTTAGAGCCAATAGGATTTAGTTGATATCCTAACTGAGAGGCTAACAAACTTAAGCTGTTAAGTTGAGACTGAATGGTTGTGATATCAGGTAAGGAATTAGATGGAGTTCCTCCGGTAGCAGCAACAAAAACTTGTGGCGAGGCAGTAATAGGAACCGTGGCTGATTTGTTGATCATGTAATCGTGATCAGATAAAATACCATGCAGGTCACTGAAGGTAATCGGTGGATGGCGGGCCAGAAGATTCGATTTTAAACCGTTGTATTCATCTCGCAAGCCTGAGATTGTAAGCATAACCAGATCTTTGTCCTTCATGGGTTCACCAATATTAGCAAGGGCAGAGGCATATTCCATTGCTCGGCTAAGATATGTCAGTGGAGTTTCATCACTTTTCATCTTTATGCGAAGTAACTGTGTTTTTAAGGTGTATTCATGGGAAGCAAAGTTTGGTGCATACGCACGTTCTAATGAAAGCCACAAATCTCTAGAGGTCGTACCTTGAACATGTTGGAAAGATGCTTCAGAGATGGTAGATAGAATTATCATTCTTACATGTGCATCATTGGAAACCCAACGAGGATAACTAGGGTTATTAGTTATTGCATCTGCTGTGGTAATTTTCTGTTCTGGACATTTGATGGTGCCATCCACATAACCGATCAAGTGATAGTGATTAGGAATGGTTCTAGCATTGCCTTCCAGAAACCATAGTTGGTAGGAGAAAGAGTGAATGCAAATTTGTGGGTATTGTGGGCGGTTTTCTCTGCAACAGTGAAGGCAACGATAGCAGCCATGTTTTGATTGGAAGAGAAATTGAGATGGTGGAGAAGATGTCGCCAATTTAGGGTTGGAGGCGGCAGAGGGAACTTGGCTCTGATACCAAGTGAAACCTCGTATCTTATTCAATTCAAATTGATATTACATCAGATCACTCTATATATAATAGAATATTACATTTAGGTACCCTCTACTTATTATAAATATAAAACACAGTCTAACAAAGATAATGATCATACGAACATGAACATCGTTAGAGATACAACGAGGGTAACTAGGGTTGTCGGTAATTGCATCTCATGTGCCGACTTTGGGCTCTGGGCATAGTATTGTACCGTCAACATAACCAAACAGATTGTTGGAGATAAGAAAAGGTTCGATCATAGCCTTCCAATACCCATAATTCGTGGGGTGAGAGGGTAAAAGCAAACTTGTGAGAGTTATGAGAGTTTTTCTCTTGTGTAGTGAAGGTAGTTATGGTTTCCATGAAGCTTCTTGATGGACCAACGATTAGGGTTTAGGCCGTATCAAAGACTGCAAACGTGAGCGATGGCTGGTAAGTGGTAATAGCGTTTTAGGCTTACTTGGCTCTGATACCAAGTGAAATCGTGTATTATTAATTGTTGATAAAAATTACACGATCCTAATATATATATTGAAAGATACTATTAGCTAAATACAATTAGGTACCCTCTAATATAAAACAATGTATTAAACTAAACCAACTTAGTCTAACAGTCTTGACAACCGGACTAAAGATTTCATGAATATCAATACCCTGTTGTTTAAAATCATTGGCAACGAGACGAGCCTTGTAGCGAGTGATTTTTCCATCTTGGTCTCGTTTTACTCAGTATACCCACTTGCAATCAATTACCAATGACCGAGTACCATTTTTGACAAGTGCGTTGAACTCTTCAGCCATGGCAAGACGCCATTCAAGGGTTTGATTGGCGGCTGTAAAGGAAGTCGGTTCAAGGATTGGTGTGGAGGATGAGACCGTGTTCAAGGCAGCTGAAGTATAACGTTGGTTGGGCTTGGGGTTTGGCCGAAGGTTAGGTGGCTGAGAGCGAGGAGGCGGCGGTGGAGGTGAGGGTGGTGGTGTTGGGTCACAAGGGGCGTTAGGTGAGGTTGGAGGACTGTTTTGGAGGGAGGGAGAAGGGGTGAAGTTAGCGGGTAGGGAATTAGGTGGTGTAGGATGGTCAGGTGAAGGTGGGTAGTTGATTGGTGTTGGGTAAGTTGAGGTATAAGGATTGGTGTTAGTAGTGGTGGGTGGGTTAGGGTAGGTTGAAAGGGAAAAACATCTTCACTGAACCGTACATGACGAGCGATGTAGACTCGTTCAGTAACGAGATCCAAGCACCGGTATCCATGGTGAGTTGGACTGTAGCCCAAAAATACACATGGTGTGGACCTAAAATCCATTTTGTGTTGATTGTATGGCCATAGGTGTGGGAAACATTAACATCCAAAAGCACGTAGAAAATTATAGTGTGGTTGTTTCTTGAAAATGATCTCAAATGGAGATTTGTTGGAGGAGATACGAGATGGCATGTGGTTGATAAGATACACTGTTGTTTCAAATGTGATTTGCCAAAATTTTTGGAACATGAGAGTGAGCAAGGAGTGTAATGCTCGTTTTCACATTGTGTCGATGTCGACATTCGACAATACTGTTTTGTTCACTTGTATGTGGACAAGAACGTTGGTGTATGATGCCAAGAGATGAAAAGAAAGGGGAAAGATTGCGGACTCCTCTCTCTCTCTCTCTCTCTCTCTCTCTCCTCAAATCAGTTTGAACAGCTTTGAGTTTAGTGTCAAACTGTTGTGTTTGGCGCAACACTTGTACTGCATCTTCCAACCTCTTCTTCTTTTTTTTTTTTGCTTAAATTTTTATTATATGTTGTTGAAATTTTATTTCACTTTTTTATTTCGTTTTTTTTGGTTTATTCTTGTTGATTTTTTTTTTTGTTTTTTTTATATTAAATAATGATAGATTCTTGATGAAATGTCATTATTTTTTACTAAATATCTTTATTTTTTTTGTTGAAATATCATTATTTTTTTATTGAAATATCATTAATTCTTGCCGAAATGTTATACATTATTAAATTTTCCGTATTAAAAAACTATTTTTGATTTATAAAATTAGTTTATTTTAATTTTTTAATATCTGCAGTAGTATGCAGATGTTAAAAAAACAAACACGTTTCTTATTACAGTCTGCAACCGTTTGGTCCACCTCTTCTACTACAGAGGGTAGAGGGTTGCAAAGGTGGTCCGCAGACTTCATGAATTTTTGCTTCAGAAAATCAAACAGCACCTAACATGACAAGATCTTTGTTTTTTTACCTGTTCTCCAATGTGTGTTGGCCAGGGCAGTGGCGTATTCTTGTGCACGAGTAAGATAGGCGATTGAAGACTCATTGCCTTTCATCTCAATCTTGAGAAGTTGAGTCTTCAGCGTGTACTCTCTTGATGATTTGCTGGGTGCATATGCTCCTCTAATGCAAGCCAAAGTTCTCTAGATGTCGTATCATGAACGTGTTTAAAGGAAGCTTCAGAAATTGTTGAGATGATTACCATTTTGACATGTGCATTGTTGGAGATCCAATTGAGATAACTAGGGTTATCATTAGGAGCGGCTTCAGCAGTTGCTTGAATAATTTGGGTTGGACACTGAACTGTGCCATCTACATAGTCCCTATTTATACTAATCATAACTGAATCCTAAACAAACACAAAAACTTAATAAAAGGAATGTTTCTTAAAATACCCCCGGTACTAAATTTGTCCCAGAATTCTCAATTAATCAAACATCTTTCTGGGAGTGACCACTTCAAATAGTTCTTCCTGTTCAATCTGTATGCCTACTGAATCTGTTGTAAATGGTGTAGTGGACTTGAGATTCTGACATAATAAACTTTTCTAATACATAGGTGCAAGTATATCTTCTCATGCATCGTCATTTTTTCACACGAGTTTGCACACTGCAGATAGACCAGCGAACTATGATCAACTCTTCTAACTATATATATATATATATATATATATATATATATATATATATATATATATATATATATATATATATATATATATATATATATATATATATATATATATATATATATATATATATATATATATATATATATATATATATATAGGAGATAGTTTGTCCAAGATCTGTCACTAAATCATTGTGTTTTCACCTTGGCAGGAAAACCTGAAAGTAACCTTTTTAACCATTAGGGCAGCAATGCGCTATATGGATGGTATGTTCTTAAGCAACTATGCATATTTATTCTGCAGACTGTAGCATAAACTGAAGTGCACTTGACCTTGTAATTCTTTGTAGATTGATCTTAACCTTTTTTTTTTTTAAACTTTATGTGATCATCTTTGTAGCTTTTAAGCTCTTACTCTGTTTTTTTTTTCTCCATGTATAGCAGGAGAATTATCCTTGAATCCTAAGTCAACTGCGAATCCTTTTGATTTCATCAAAAATCCAGATAAACTTGCATCCATGGTTCATGATTCATCTATACCACAGCAATCATCCTTGAATCCTATGTCAACTGCCAATCCCTCTGATTTCATGTTAAATCCAGATAAACTTGCATCCATAGTTCATAATTATGACATAGAGACCTTGCAAACCCTTGGAGGAGTTGATGCAATTGCAGAAATTGTAGATGTCTGGATGCATGAAGGAGTGGAATCAAGTGATTTATCTAGCAGACAAGATATATATGGCATCAACAAGTACAGCAAGAAGCCTTCCAAGAGTTTCTTAATGTTTGTATGGGAGGCCATTCATGATCCAACTCTTATTATCCTTATAGTATGTTCCGTTGTCTTAATAGGCATGGGACTTGTAACCAACGGCTGGCTAGATGGGCTGGGAATTCTCCTGATTATTTTATTAATTGTCACCATTACTGCTGTGAGTGACTACTACATTCAATCCTTGCAATTTAAGGATGATGACAGCAAGAAGAAGAAAAAGATTTCGTTTCAGGTCACTAGAGACGGGTGTACACAAAAGGTAACCGATTATGAGTTGGTGGTTGGAGATGTTGTCCATTTATTCATTGGTGACCAAGTTCCAGCCGACGGGATATTCATATCAGGATTCAACTTTTTGATCGATAAGTCCAGCTTGACGGGTGAGACTGATCCTGTCCACATCAGCGAGAAGAAGCCTTTTCTATTTGCAGGAACTATAGTGCAGGATGGCTCGGCTACAATGCTTGTCACAGCTGTGGGTGTGAAAACCGAATGGGGAAAATTGATGGAAACATTAAATAAAGGAGAAGACAAGATTACTCGTGTGTTGCAAATCAAGGTGAAAGATGTTTCCACAATCATTGAAAAAATTGGATGGGTGTTTTCCATATTGACTTTTTTTGTGTTGACTGTGAGATTTCTTGTCGGAAAAGCAATGCGAAATGAGTTCTCGAGTTGGTCGTCTAATGATGCTATGTCTATGTTAGGTCATTTCACCACTGCAGTTACTATTATTGTTGCTACTGTGACAAAAGGAATACCTCTGGCACTTACACTGACCCTTGCCTTTGCAATGAACAAGTTAAGGAACGTCAATGCACGTGTAACAAATCCATCTGCTTGTGAGGCTATGTGTTTTTGTACTTGCATATGCACAGATATGACCGGGACTTTAACAACAAACCGTATGTTTGTTGATAAAATATTCGTATCTGGTGAAACAAAAGACGCTAGAGACAGTGGAGGTCAAGTTTTATCTTTGGGATTGTCAGACAGTGTGTCATCTGTGCTCCTGCAAGGTATATTTAAATGTACAGGTTCTGAGGTGGTTGATGACGAAAGCGGTAAAACTTCTATTTTGGGCACCCCGACAGAAACAGCAATATTACAATACGGGTTAGATCTTGGTGGTGATTTCAATGCCATAGATAGTGATATTAGGATGCTGAAAATAAATTCTTTCAATTCCACCCAGAAGAAAATGTCTGTCATTGTTTCTCTTCCTGGGGTTCGGACACGTGCGTTTTGCAAAGGTGCACCGGAAGTAGTGTTAGGATTATGTGACAAGATGATCGATGTTGGTGGAGAGATTGTTCCCATGTCTGAAGAGAATATAAACTTTATCACGGATGTTGTCGATGAATTCGCAGCCGATGGTTTGAGAACTCTTTGTTTGGCTTATTTGGATGTGGAAGGCAGCTTTGGTTGTAATGATGACATGCCTGAGGGTGGCTATACATTAATTGCGGTATTTGGAATCAAAGATCCACTTAGACCGGGTGTAAAAGAGGCGGTTGAAACCTGTTTAGCTGCTGGAATTTCCATCCACATGGTTACTGGTGATGATATCAGGAGAGCTGAAGTCATCGCAAAGCAATGTGGGATACTCACTGATGAGGGCTTAGCCATAGAAGGTTCAGATTTTCCAATCATTCCTAGATTAGTTCAGGTAATGGGTAGCTCATCACCAACAGACAAACATGAATTCGTGAAGCGTTTGAAAGACATGTCCGAAGTTGTTGCAGTTGCAGGCGAAGGCACGATTCGTGCTCCTGCTTTGCAAGAGTCGGACATCGGATTTGCCATGGGGATAGCAGGGACAAAGGTTTATTATACTCTTAATACTAAAATCTCAAAACCATTCATATTTATCGAAAATCTCAAAACCATTCATACCTACAGGTCGCGAAAGGACAAGCTGATGTCATTCTGATGGATGATGATTTCGCGACAATTGTGAAAGTAGCCAAATGGGGACGCGCCGTATATGTTAATTTTCAAAAGTTTGTACAGTTCCAGTTAACAGTGAATATGGTTGCTCTCATGATCAACTTAGTTTCCGCATGCATCACAGGTGAGTTGGTCTTTTTGGGAAATTAATCCGTAGGTCGTTCATTTAATTATTAAGCTCTTAAAAACCTCAGGGACAGCACCACTTACAGCTGTCCAATTGCTTTGGGTCAACCTGATCATGGGCACTTTGAGTGCACTAGCATTGGCCACCGGGCCACCAAATGATGGTTTAATGAAACGACCTCCTGTTAAGCTTACCGAAAGTTTCATCACCAAGATGATGTGGCGGAATATCATTGGTCAAAGTATTTACCAAATGGCTGTCCTGTTTGTTCTCAATTTTTCCGGGAAGCCAATCTTGAATCTCCATGGGCCGAATGCGACTGCGATCCTTAATACTTTCATTTTCAACACGTTTGTCTTCTGTCAGGTTACACATCTTTAAAGATATCTATGTTTCTATGAGCTGTATGACATATATATATATATATATATATATATATATATATATATATATATATATATATATATATATATATATATAATGAATGGTATCGGTTCCTTAATATTTTTGCAGGTCTTCAATGATATAAACAGCCGTGAAATTGATGATATAAATGTTTTCCGAGGCATGTTCAGCAGTTGGATATTCATGTGTGTGATGATATTGATAGTTGTATGTCAAGTAACCATAGTCGAGTTTCTTGGGACTTTTGCAAGCACCGTGCCACTAGATTGGCAACTGTGGGTACTTAGCATTGTGGTCGGCTTGGTGAGTATGCTGATTTCAGTTGTTTTGAAGTGCATTTCTGCTGTCAAAGAACCATATGATGATGGCTATGAGATCCTCCCTGCTGGCCTAGAAAGTGTTTAAAGGAAACCTCAAGAGTAAATGCTTAGTCTTCCTTTCTTTCATTTTCTTAAAAACTATTACGAATATCTCCAAGAACACAAAATAAAGCTTATACGTGTAGTCATTAGCTGTCATCTCACTGTATATATGCTGTCATATTAGTATTAATATTTTCCTGTAATAGCTCCTCAATTAGCTCCATTCCATGTATGTATTATTGGCTATAAAAGCCACTGTAAAGATCAATAAGTGTGCAACTTCCGTATCATCAATACATTTATATGGTATCACAGCCAACCAAAGCTCCCCTGAGCAACTCTCTTTCCCTCTTCTAAACCCTAAATCACTCATAAATTAACAATGGCTACAACCATTCAATTGACTGCAGCCACCCACTTTCCTATCAAACTCACATCTGTTAATTTTCCTGTTTGGCACAAACAAGTGGAATCTACCCTCATCAGACTACAACTCGAAGCATTCATAGATGGCAGTAAAGAACCGCCAAAGAAACAAATTGAAGACAAAGATGGAAAGAAGACAAATCCAGAATACTTACCTTGGTTTCGACAAGACCAAATTCTGATCAGTGCACTCCTTGGAAGCTGCTCTGAATCAATTCAACCGCTCATCTCTTCTGCCAGCACTGCTCGAGAAGGCTGGGTAAGACTAAATTCAAGCTATGCTAGCGCCTCGAGGTCACCTATTATTTCCTTAAAATGTGAAGAACCCCAAAGGAAATCGATCAATCACTGATTTTCTTCTAGATATGCGGTCAATTGCTGATGACCTAGCCCTAGCCCAAAACCTAATTTATGAGGAAGATCTCATGGTGCATATTCTGTCCCAATTAGGCGATGAATATGCAAACATTATCGCAGCCATCAAAGTAAGAGAAACCGCTCTCTCCTATTCTGAATTGCTTGAGAAGTTAATCGATTTTGAAAGAGGACTCAGAGAAACTTCACAAAATCCGATACTATAACGACCATAAAATTCGAGCCAAATTAAAACATTTTAATTCATTCAAAACCATTAAGTTCATACATTTGTTTTCAAAATAGTTTAAACATCAGAGCATTTCCCAGAACCACATCACATAAATTATAAAACACGAGGAGCGGTATGATCACGCCTTCGCTTTGCCACGGTCTCCTGAAGTACCTGAAACAATACATTGAAACTGTAAGCCCGAAAGCTTAGTGAGTTACCCCCAAAATACCAACCACAATACCATACACATAACATATCATATCATAAACAGATCAACCATGCATATCGAGTCTACAGTGTGATTGGTCCGCCTGCACCAGACCTTCAGTCCACCCGGTCCACTCTCTCTCCGAGTCTACAGTATGACTGGTTCGCCCGTACTGGACCTTCAGTCCACCTGGTCCACTCTCTAAGTCTACAGTATGATTGGTCCGCTCGCACCGGGCCTTCAGTCTGTTTGGTCCACTCTCCGAGCCTCGACACGTCTGGTCCGCCCTCTTGGGGCCTTCAGCCTATCCGGACCACTCACCGGGCCTTCGGTCTAACCGGTCTGCCCTGGGTATGTTGGCCTACAGCACAAAGCAGGACACGCCTCAACCCAACCCCAGTCCAACAACCATGTGCACATAAACATATAATCATATAGCAATTCACAATTAAACAACCGATCTAGCCGATCACATAACATAGCGACATCCTAACCATGATACCGACCTAACCGGTCACTAACATAGCATCATCCTATATACCGGGATACCGACCTTAACCAGGTCTCTAACATAGCATCATCTTAAATACCAGGATACCGACCTTAACCATGTCTCTAACATATACCATCCTAAATACCAGGATACCGACCTTAACCAGGTCTCTAACATATACCATCCTAAATACCAGGATACAGGATACAGACATAACAAAGCAATAACATAACAAACAACTACTCGGATTCCCATCCGATAAAGGGTCGGCCTTGGTGCCTTAGACCCTGTCGATATAGTGAGGATAACTCACCTGCAACTGCCAACTTGAAGAAATAAGACCACGCTGCTTCGACCACCAGCACGAACTCCACCACTGATCATTACCAAATAACCAAAACAAATAAACACCACTAATTACCAAAATACCCCTGGAAGACAACTGGTTAACCTTTGGTCCAAGTCAAAGTCCTCAGTCAAAGTCAACCTTCCTGATTGACCCTACTCGCCGAGTCAACCCGTGACTCGTCGAGTTCCTATGCTTAGAAACTCCCATGCCATGACTCAACTCGCTGAGTTGCCCCAAAACTCGTCGAGTCCAACAAGCTCTGAGTCCCTTCCTGCTTAACTCACCGAGTCATCCCTCGACTCACCGATTCACAACTCAACCAGAAAAGGTTAGGACTTCACGACCAGACTCGCCGAGTCCAAGAATAGACTCGCCGAGTCCAAGACAATATTCAACAGACTCACCGAGTTGTTCTTCCAACTCGCCGAGTCCAAGCTTATCATCATACTCCTCGCCGAGTCACCCATGCGACTCGCCAAGTTACTACGCGACTCAAAGTCTGATCCTTAGCCCGACTCACCGAGTCATCTCCCAGACTCACTGAGTCCATTCGTGACATCTTCATTCAGACGATTACAGGCCATTCCATTGCTTCCAATACATAGATCTGGACTCCTAGGGTCAGATTCACACGGAAAGTTTCCAACTTTACGTGTATGTAAGGCTCAACAAGCTCCAACAAGCTAAAAATGAAGGTTTAAGGCAAGGACACTCTCAATCAAGCCCCAAAGCTATCACTTTCCTGATTCATGAGTCAAGACCAGTCTAGATCTATAGTAGCAACCACAGATCTGAACCCCATACTCGAAAAGAGACCCATATATGACAATTTGGCCCTAAAACTTCATCTATGAACAATCTAAGCACAACAAGGTCAAGGCAACAACTTTTTACCTTCAATCTGATGCCAACAAGCAAAGAATGCAGATCCACTTCGCTCCTCTATGACCCCCCCCCAACTCTTGCTTCAAGTATCCTTCTTCTCCAAGCTCCACAACACACTAAACTCCCTCTCACTCTCAAATTAGGGTTTGGAAACAATGGGGAAAGCTTCTGGACATCAAAGGGGGTGCTACAGAGGCTGTGGTGGGGCTTAAGGTTCCTTATATAGGGTGCAAACCCTAGAAATTAGGGTTTCTCATTCCATCACGGACTCGTCGAGTCCAGCCTCCGACTCGGCGAGTCCGGTCACTTAACATGTGCCCGACACACGCTTAGACTCAACGAGTTGCAGCTCCTACTCGTCGAGTTCCTCTTTTCCAAACTTACACTTTACCCCCCTGAACTCTTGATTCTGACTTGGGATGTTACAGATACCCTCCCTGATCACCGCCAACTATACTTCTCGACAACCAGGCTGCTAATCCTCACCGGGCCTCCCTCGTCGTAACCAAAAATTTAACTCCAATACCTAGTAATGAGGCCCAAATCGTCCTCCATGGGCTAACTCTCAATCCAACAACAATCACCAACCACAAAATCACAGCTCCACTTACTGCCATTATTGCAATATTTTGAAAACATCTCCATCACTGCCAACTCAACCCCATTCCCTGTTGCAAATGTGACCACTGTAGGCCCTACCCCATAGCAATCATCACTTTTGACCCCTCCAATCTCCACTCTGTCTCAGAATACGGGGGACTTGATGAAATTCAACTAGGAAACGGTACAACACTACCAATTTCACACATTGGCGTACACATAAATACACCATTTACACCTCTATCTTTATCTGATATTTTGTGTGTTCCAAACTTAAAAAGAAACCTTATTTATGTTGCTAAACTGTGTAAAACTAACATGGTTTCTGTTGAATTTTTTTCCTCTCATTTTATTGTGAAGGATCTTCGCACAGGGGCGTGTCTACTACAGGGGGAGAACATTGATGATGTCTATCACACCACCATCTCATCCTTACGTCAACTAAACTTCATCACTACCAAAAAGTCTCTCGATTGGCACCACAAATTAGGCCATCCATCTATCAAAGTATTCAAAACAATTGCTACCAGTCTAGGTCTTAATTCTAAAATAATGTTGAACTCCAATGTTCATTGTTCTTCCAGGACGGTTAATAAAAGTCACAAATTGCCCTTTGGGCCAAATTCTTTTGTTGCCACCAAACCTTTACAACTAATTTACTCAGAGGTATAAGGTCCAGTTAAACAATCCATTGATCACTTCACTTATTATGTCATATTTTTTTACTTCTATTCCAAATATGTTTGGCTTTACCTAATGCAACATAAGTCTGATGTTGCTAAATTATTCCCTCAATTCAAAATATTTGTTGAAAAATTCTTTAATCAGCAGATTGTATACATTTTCACAGACAATGAGAGAGAGTACATCGACTTACTCCCTTTCTTACGATCTCATTGAATATCCCACTACACAACCCCACCACATACGCCTGAACAGAACATGATATTCGAAAGGCGTCATCGACTCGTAGTTGAAACGAGTCTGTCCTTGCTCCATTATGCTAAAATTCCACTGGAATACTGGTCCCATGCTTTTCAAACCGCAGTCTACCTTATAAATCGTTTACCTACACCTATCCTTGCAAACAAAAGTCCCTATCAGCTTCTCTTTAATCAAACTCCATCCTACTCCAAACTAAAGCCATTTGGCTGCCTCTGTTACCCATGGCTCAAATCATATACCACCTCCAAACTTCAACCTCGTTCCTCACCATGTCTATTTATTGGCTACTCCACCTCTAAATCTGCATACAAATGGCTCGACCTCACCACCAACCGTCTTTATCACTCTCGTCACGTGCAATTCATCGAAGATAGCTTCCTATTTCATGAGCATTCACATTCCTACTGTTTGCCCACAACTCATGAATTTCAACCCAATTCAACAATTACTTCCCCAGTCTCAACCACCTCATCCTCTACACCAATGACTATCCCTATCCCACCTCACCCACAAACATCCTCCATCCCAGATCCACCAATCTCACCTATAAACCACCCTCAATCACCACCTACCACCACCACACCGCTTACTGACCAACACTCTACCCCTTCCCTAAATCACATCAATCCTAGTCCACCTCTACCCATACTTACCTACTCTCGTCAGCCACACCACCCATCCTCTCCTTCCCCATCCACTCCCTCTCCTACGACAACATCTGAATCACCTCCTCTCACACCAAATATATCCCCAGTTCCACTACCTTCCCCTCTTCCTATAAAAAGAGGTCACAAACCCAACAAAAAATACTTCAACTCCAATTTTATCAACACTACCACTCTTCACCCTATTCCTCCAACTATTGAACCCACCACTCCCAACCAAGCCATGAAAGACCCTAAGTGACGTGCCGCCATGGATCACAAATTCAATGCACTCATGCAAAACGGAACTTGGGAGCTTGTCCCTCCCAACACTCAACAACCAATCGGTAGTAAATGGGTCTTCCGTGTCAAACGAAACCCAGATGGTTCCATTCAAATATACAAAGCCCGTCTCGTTGCAAAGGGATTTCTTCAACTATTTGGAAAAGACTACTTTGAAACCTTTAGTCCTGTTACTAAACTTGTCACCATTCATACCATCCTCTCAATTGCTCTCTCCCAGAACTGGCAACTACGATAAATGGACGTCAATAATGCTTTCCTACATGGCACTCTCCATGAATAAGTCTTCATGACTCAACTGCCTGGCTGTGTGCACCCTTAATTTCCAAATCACATCTGTAAGCTATAGAAATCTCTCTACGGGCTTAAACAAGCACCAAGAGCATGGTACATGGAACTTACCCAAATTCTACTTAATTTTGGTTTTCGTAAATCAATGGCGGATGCTTCCTTTTTTATCTACAATAATAATGGAATAACATGTTATTTCA
This sequence comes from Lactuca sativa, assembly GCF_002870075.4. Lineage (NCBI taxonomy): Eukaryota > Viridiplantae > Streptophyta > Magnoliopsida > Asterales > Asteraceae > Lactuca > Lactuca sativa. Next base: position 126,449,510 of record NC_056630.2, on the reverse strand, counting down.
TGGTCTATGTGGACGACATTGTCCTAACCGGAAACAATCCCTCTTTTCTCACTCACTTCACTAAAACTCTCGCCACTCGGTTCTCCATCAAAAGACCTTGGACCTCTTTACCATTTCCTAGGGATAGAGGTCATTCCAACTCCCAATGGCCTCTTCTTCTCCCAACATCGGCATATCCAAGACCTCCTAACTCCATTTTTCATGGATGGTGCAAAAGATGTCGCTACCCCCCTTAAATTCGTCAATTGTTCTCACACCTGTAGATGGCTTCCCAACCGTCGATCCAACACCTTACCGGAAACTTGTGGGCTCCTTATAATACCTCGCATTTACTAGACCTTATGTGTCCTTTGCGGTTAATCTTCTCTCTGAATTTATGCATTCACCCACACAGACCCATTGGCAAGCGTTAAAAAGAGTCCTTCGCTACCTTAAAGGCACCATTCATCATGGCCTATTTCTAAACAAAGGATCTAATCTAGATCTTAAAGTCTTCTTAGATTCTGATTGGGGCGGTGTAACCAATGGTGGCCGATCTATGGCAACATACATTATATACCATGGATCCAACATCATCTCTTGGCGTTCAACACGTCAAAAATCAGTCTCTCGTTCGTCAACCTAGGCTGTATACAAGGCATTAGCTAATGCTGTTGTTGAAGTCACATGGGTTCAACATCTGTTACTCAATCTTGGTCTAAAATCCACTACACCACCTACCTTGCTTTGTGACAACACTAGTGCCATGTATGTATGCGCTAATCCAGTATATCACTCCCAAATGAAGCATGTTGTCTAGACTACCATTTTGTGCGTGAACGAGTGCAAGACGGCTCGTTACGTGTTCTACATATCAATTCCTCCGATCAACTTGTTGATGCTCTCACCAAGCCTTTGGGGTGCACGGTGTTTCTATCTCTTTGTTCCAAGATGGGAGTATCAGATGGATCCTCCATCTTGCTGGGGCGTATTACGAATATCTCCAAGAACACAAAATAAAGCTTATACATGTATAGTCATTAGCTTTCATCTCACTCTATATATGTTGCCATATTAGTATTAATACTTTCCTGTAATAGCTCCTCAATTAGCTCCATTCCATGTATGTATTATTGGCTATAAAAGCCACTGTAAAGATCAATAATAAGTGTGCATCTTTAGTATCATCAATACATTTATAAAAACCTTACCTGCATTAGACATGATTCTCCTCCATATACTTTGATGCTTATGACACTATAATGGATCATAAAACAAAATGCATACTTTTATGATATCCAATGCATAAAGTATGTTGGTTTCTGGAAAACATACATGGACAAAAAAGTTTTAAAAATAGACTAATCTTTTGTATCACACATTACCTATTAAAAAATCTTGAAAATGTTAGCCGACCACATCATTGTATTCTATTTTATATTGTATTGGCCCATTGTATTCGTGGCCCATGATACTATTGTATATATTATAGTTTGATAATGCAAATAGGCATGCCGATTATGACTCAATATGGTATCAGAGACATAACCCTCAACCCTATCCGATTTCTGCATCTTCTTATCTTCTTCTTCTTCGTGTTCTGTCTTCTTATTCTCCTTCTTCTTGCTTCATCTTCATGACATGCGACAACAGTTCTAGTACTAAACCTCCACATAAAGCCTATGGTATAACCAATATTAAAAACTACGTACCTCTCATTCTCGATCTCACAGCCCGTAACTATGAACCATGGAGCGATCTCTTTCATGCTCACTGTATTGCGTATGGTGTTGCTGACCACATCGACTCCACCTATGACCCTCCAAACTCCACCCCCCCCTTCGACTACAAAATGGGAAGAACTCAACCAGATCGTAAAACTATGGCTTTTCGGATCTGTATCTCAAAAACTCATCACTTCTGCCTACTCCATTGAAGCAACAGCTAGCAAAATATGGCTGAACTTACATGCCCTATTCTATGATGATGTCGAATCCACAGCCATGCATCTAGAGAATGAGTTGAGAAACATCACACTAGGGGACTCAACTATTCATGAGTACTTTGAGAAAATCAAGAAAACAACAAATTTACTGGAGGGACTTGGCGAAAAGATGAAAGACCGCACTGTTGTTCTTCATGCTCTAAACGGCCTCCCGAGCAAATATGACACTGTTGCAGGTGTTATTCGGTTCTCCAAACCCATACCCACTCTCTCTGAGATGAGATCCATGTTAATAGTTGAAGAAACGAGAATCAATAATTCCCGTCTCACTGTTCAGTCTCACGAAAACCACAACTCCGCTCCCTCCCTTCTCCACGTTGCCACTTCATCTCCGTTGCCAACTCGTGGGGGGTGGGGGCGGTTCATACCGTGGGAATTCCTCCCGTCGTGTAGGAGGTCGTCACAACTATCTCCGTCGTCAACAGGGTCCTCCCTTCGCTGCAGGTCCACCGCCTCACACCAACCAATATGGGTGGGTATATATTCCACCGCCCACTTCCGATCATCACTCATGGACAGCGTACGGTCAAAACCAACACCCGTGGGCCAACTCCCACTCCTTTTTACAGTCGGCTCCTCAAAACAGCCAATTCTGGGGAAAAACCAACTCCACTAGCCCAGGTCTTCTTGGAAGCAGGCCCTCTACGCCATCAACAAGTACCCCACAGGCCCATATGCAGTCTTCTGGCCCAAATCAGCCTCCCTGGGCCTGGTTAGGCAGCGATCAGCCCACATCACTTCCGCATTTGTTCAATACCATGACATTAAATGACTTGGGAAATAGCGGATGGGTCATGGATACTGGCGCAACTGACCATGTTCACACAAATAGAGGTATACTAAATTCCGTATCTAATAATCATTATTCTCCTCGTGCTATTTATGTCGGTAATGGTTCTGTAATACCTGTTGTGATATCGAGACATTCCATTTTTCCTGTCCCAAATATTTATCGCACTCTTCACCTACAAAATGTCCTCATTACACCAAATATTATAAAAAAATCTCATTTCTGTTTGCAAGTTTACTACACATAATAACTGTTCCATTGATTTTGATCCTTACGATTTTACCATTCTTGATTATCAGACTCGTCGTCCTCTCATCCGTTGTGATAGCCCTGGGCCTCTTTACCTTGTCACCAGCTCCACAAGTCATGCATTCACCACCACCTCGTGAAACACTTGGCATCAATGACTAGGTCATCCCGACGATCAAGTATTGAAGCATTTACTTTCAACTAGTTCTATTTCTTTTCGTTTATCAAAAAATAGTGTTACTTGTCATGCTTGTCAGCTTGGAAAACATATTAGGCTTCCATTTCATTTGTCTAATTCTACTATTTCTGAACCTTTTGAGATTATTCATTCTGATGTATGGACATCTCCTATTTCTAGTAATGGTGGTTTGCAATATTATGTTTTGTTTCTTGATCATTATACCCACTATCTTTGGGTATATCCCATACAACACAAATTTGAAGCTTTCAAAAATTTCTACACTTCTCTAATATTATCAAAACTCAATTTGGGGGTATCATCAAACAACTCCAATGTGATAATGGGGTGGGGGAATACAATAACAAACATTTTCATGACCATCTTGCCTCCTGTGGCCTTCTTTTTCGTTTCTCCTGTCCTCACACCTCTCAACAAAATGGAAGATCTGAACGCATGATTCGCACCATCAATAACATGATGCGAACTCTTATGTTTCATTCTCACCTGCCTCCATCTGTTTGGCCCGAGGCACTTCACATGGTTGTCCACCTACTTAATCTCCTTCCCTCTACTTCTATATCTAATGAAACTCCTCATTACCGCCTCTTTCGCCGTCATCCCACATATGACCACTTGCGTATATTTGGTTGTCTCTGCTTTCTGCAACTTCACACCACTCACAAACTTCAACCCCGTTCCACACCATGCATTTTTCTTGGATATCCCAATCATCATCGGGGTTTCTGTTGCTTTGATTTCTCATCTCGAAAGATCATTATATGTCGTCATGTTACCTTTGATGAGTCTATCTTCTCGTATGATTCAGTCACCCCCACCGAACCTCCCTCTTATGATTTTCTGTCTGATTCATATCCTTCCCCTAATCTCCATCACATATTACACCCCATAACTCCCGCACCCAACTCCCCTACTACTCCCCATACATATGATACCGAACCAACCCCACCCCCATTCACCTCCATCTCCTCCTCACGAGGATCCACCTCCATCTCCACTCCCCCATCCTCCTCCAACTCATCACATGCACACTCGCTCTCGAAGTGGCATTGTAAAACCCATTGATCGCTTAAACCTCCACTCCACCTCCATTTCCTCTATCCCGAGGTCACACATACAGGCTTTGCAAGATCCAAATTGGCATAAAGCCATAAATGAGGAATATAATGCTCTTATTACTAACGGTACTTGGGTTCTTGTGCCACGTCCACCGGGAGCCTATGTGGTTATTTAAACAAAAATTTAATGCTGATGGTTCTTTATCTCGCTATAAAGCGCACCTTGTGGCGAATGGTCGTAGTCAACAACAGGGGATCGATTGTGATGAAACATTTAGTCCGGTGGTCAAACCAGCAACTATTCGTCCTGTTCTCAGCCTGGCTGTTTCCCGACACTAGCCCATTCATCAGCTTGATGTGAAGAATGCTTTCCTTCACGGTCATCTTCAGGAGACAGTGTACATGCACCAACCCCCAGGATTTCGAGACCTGCAACATCCAGGTTATGTTTGTCATCTACAGCGGTCCCTCTATGGTTTGAAACAAGCCCCTAGGGCCTGGTATCAGCAGTTCGCTCAACATGCTCTTCACCTGGGTTTTCAGCTCAGCCTCACTGATTCTTCACTCTTTACATATCATCATGGCTCGGATATTGCATATCTCCTTCTATATGTTGATGACATTATTCTGACTGCCTCCTCTCCAACTCTACTTAACTCCATTATGGCTTAGCTCAGCAACGAGTTATCTATGACTGATCTTAGGGCTCTTAATTACTTTTTGGGAGTATCTGCCACCCGCTTGTCTCACGGTCTCTTTCTCTCTCAAAAAAAAATATGCAACGGAGATACTTCAGCGGGCCAATATGCTCCAGTGCAATCCAGCTCGTACTCCCTCTGAGACTACTCATAAGTTGGATGCCAATGGACCTCTTGTAGAGAATCTGTAACGACCCAATTTTCACGTCCAAAAATTTCGTTATAAAACATTCCATAAAAGCATTAATAGTTAAAACATTGTTTGATTAAACCATTTCACATCGAAAACCAAAATGAAAACCACAACATTCGATCAATCAAATATCAGAGTATCAATCCCAGAATAAACTCATAACTGCGGAAACAAGAGAGTGTGTGTGTGTGTGACATGCTGCTATCGCGCCGGCTCCTTTCCCCTAGCTGAGGAGGTACCTGAAACCAAAACTGAAAACCGTAAGCACGAAGCTTAGTGAGTTCCCCCACTGTACCACATAGCATATAATCTCATAACATACACATATTGTCAAGCATATCTGGGTGCCCGACCTACCCCCTTCGGCCCTCTCGACCGGATATTGCCTAGCATATATGGGCGCTGGCCTCCCCTTCGGTCCTCTCGACCGGATACTGCCTAGCATATCTGGGTGCTGGCCTCCCCTTCGGTCCTCTCGACCGGATACTGGGGAACTATTTCTCCCCTCTACTACTACTACATAACATGTATCACAATATCATAATCTATCTAACATGGCTGGGTATGACTACCCCTTCGGCCCTACCGACCGGATATCTCGGGGACTATCTACCCCTACTGTCACTAGCACATAGCATCATATCATACTAGCACATAAACACAACACAGGTAGTAGTAATCCCTAGATGAATATCACAGAGACAATCATCTACATACAACTCCTATTGGTGGGCCGGCATTGTGGCCGTAGACCCACCGCTACTGGAAGGTAACTCACCTCGAAGTAGCTGCTGATCTGATCGGGAACTGACTGTCTACTGCTGCTGTTGCTGCTCCGGAAATCCTCCGGCTGCAATTCCCACAACATACTCAATCAAACACTGCTAACTGTCCTTTGGGTAAAATGACCATTTTACCCCTGATCATGCCCTAAGTCAAAGTCAGAGTCAACTTTCAGTTGACCCGACTCGTCGAGTTGGCTTTCCAACTCACCGAGTCCCTACCCAAACGATTGTCCTGAATCCCGTTTCTACTCGTCGAGTTAGGCGACGACTCGATGAGTTATCTTTCTAAACTGATATTCAAGTCCTTCATCCTACTCGCCGAGTTGTATGAACAACTCGTCGAGTTCATCTTCATCCGATGAACACTTATGTTAAGACTCGCCGAGTTGTATGAACAGCTCGCCGAGTCTATCTTCATCCGAAGAACACTTATGCTGCGACTCGCCGAGTTGTATGAACAACTCGCCGAGTCTGTTCTTGATCTAAGGAGATTGCCTTGAACTCGCCGAGTCAGGGCATTGACTCATCGAGTTCCTCCATAGATGAGTTCAGCTTCCGATTCACTGAGTCACACCCCGTGATTCACTGCTCACTCGACACTACGAAAAGGGGACAAACTCGGAGACTCGCGAACCGACTCGCCGAGTCGTTACCATGCAATTACTATATGGTCAATTCTGCTTGAATCCAGTCCATGTCATTTACAGATCTGGGTTCCTAGAGCATGAATGACACGTAAAGTTTCCAACTTTACGTGTAGATACTCACCAATGAGGGATTTAGGGCTCAAAATGCCTCAAAAGGGTAGATCTAGGGTGAACAAGCAACATAGGTCCATAAAGGTAACAGATCTGAGCTCCTGGAGCTCAATCTTGCCTAGATCTAGAGGCCAATCAACTTATTACAACTTATATTGCACATACAAGCTTGGGGATTGGCTCAAGAAGGACTTAAATGAACTAATAAGCATAGAAACATGGGGAAAACGGGTTATACCTCAAAGGAACTGCTGAGAGAGCACAAAGATGCTTGGATTCCTTCCCTTCCTCTTGATCTACTTCCCTTTTGCCTCAAAAGCTTCAAGATCACACAACAATTGCTTCAAACTCTAAATGAACAACTTAGAATGAGGGTTGGAAGCTCTGGGGGGTGAATGGGGGCTGGCTTGGGGCAGATATGTTGTTTAAATAGGGTGCAAACCCCTGAAACTTAGGGTTTCACCCAACAACTGTGACTCGCCGAGTCCAGGATATGGACTCGCCGAGTTGCCAACTTAAACGTGTCCCGGGTCCCGCATCTACTCGGCGAGTCGTACCTATGACTCGCCGAGTCCAAGGCTAAAAGAAGAGAAATACTCAAATAAGATTTACGTACCAGGAACCAGTTGCGGGTCAAAGAGGTCATCAATCCTCGGGAGCGGGTAACGGTTCTTCACCGTTACCTTGTTCAGCTCCCGGTAATCTATACACATCCGATGCGACCCATCCTTCTTCTTCACGAACAAAATCGGGGCTCCCCAGGGTGAACTACTCGGTCGAATGAATCCCTTGTCTAACAACGCCTGCAGCTGTGTAGACAACTCCTGCATCTCAGGAGGAGCCAACCGATACGGTGCCTTGGCTATCGGGGCCGCACGAGGAACAAGGTCAATCCTGAACTCCACCTGTCGCTCCGGAGGTATCCCAGGAAGCTCCTCCGGGAAAACATCTGCAAAATCTCGAACCACCGGAACCTCGCTCACTGTCGCCTTACCCGCCTCCCGGGTATCCATCACATACGTGACATATCCTGCGCATCCCTGCTGAAGGTAGCGTCTCGCCCTTGCTGCTGAACATATTGCGGGTCCATACTGCGGCCTCTCGCCATGAATCACTAACTCTCCCCCGCTTGGGGTCCTGACCCGCACTAGCTGCTGCACGCAATCTATCACCGCCCCATTAGGGCTCAACCAATCCATGCCAATAATCACCTTGTTCCCACGCAGCGGAATGGGAACCAGGTCTACTAAGTAGCACTCCTCGAACAGACGCAATACACAATCCCGAAACACCATCGATGCTCGCACCGATCGATCATCAGCAATCTCTACCTCCAGAGGGCAATCCAACATACCCGAAGACTCAAGAAACTTCTGGCTAAGCGCAAGGGACACAAATGATCGGGATGCACCCGAATCGAATAACACCTGAACTGGGATACCGTTCACATGGAACGATCCTAAAACATATATATACATACGGAGCACATATCAATATCATAACATCATAAAAATAAAAGAGAGAGAAAGAATCATACCCGTCACCACATCGGGTGCGGCGCGTGCTTCCTCGGTAGTCAGCTGAAATGCTCGGCTCCTCACCACCGGAGCCTCTGCCTTGCCCTGCCAGCCATCCGTGATCCGCAGGGTCGCTGGAGCTGGCGCCTTCACCGGCGCTGAAACTGTTAACTGGGGGCAATTGGCCTTCTTGTGGCCCCTCTGGTTGCAGTGGAAACACAGCAACTCCGATGTCTGAATAATTGCTGTCGGAGCAGTGCAATCCCTGCTAAAGTGCCCAGGCTTGACGCACTTGTAGCAGCCTGATGATCCCAACCGGCACGCTCCCTCGTGCGTCTTGCCGCATTTCCTGCAGCGTCCCCGTCCCTGCTGGCCTTTCGGCCCCGCATCTGATCCCTTGGGCTTCTTCCCCGAAGCCCCTCCTAACTGACCCTCTTCTGCCTTCCGTTTTCGGATGTGATCCAAATCTATCTCCCTCTCCCTCGCCCTGGCAATCATGAAGTCCAGGGTAGGGCAAGCCGAAAAGCTAACATGCTCTCGGATGTCAACTCGTAGCATGTCATGATAACGGGTCCTCCTCATATCCTCGTCACCAGCATACTGGGGTACCAACAAAGCCCTCTCTCGGAACTTGGCGGTGATCTCCGCCACAGTCTCCGTCGTCTGTCTCATGTCTAGAAACTCCCTGGCTAGCTGCTGAAGCTCGACAGTCGGCGCAAACTCTGCCCTGAACCTGGTCACAAAGTTCGACCAGGTCATTGCCTCGATAGCTGAGGCTCCCAACGAGTCACCCACTGACTCCCACCAATCCCGGGCTCGGTCCCATAAACACCCTGCTGCATACCTCACCTTCGACCCCTCGGGGCAGAAGCTAGTCAATTGTGCAGACTCGATGTCTGCAATCCATCGCCTGGCAGCAATGGGGTCTTTCACCCCATGGAAATCCGGCGCACCACTGCCCTTGAAGTCCTTGAAGGACAGTGTGCGAGATCCCGACTGGCAAGATGCCATATCACTCCTGAATTCCCGAAGGCGATCCTCCATCAACTCGATGATCCCTTCCTTGACCGACCCAAAGAGGATGGGGGTCGACTCAAGGATGCCTCGGGTGATCTCTGACGCGATGAACTTGCGTAGTCCCTCATCTACCGGCTCGGAACCTGATCCCGAACCTGACCCCTCTCCTGAACCGCCATCTACCTGATGGGTTTTGGTCATAAGACATTCTATGTGCTCATACAAACCCTAATGCTTGGATCTAGGTTTCTCTATTGTACATGCTTTGAATCCAAGACTATAAACCCTAATTCTAGCATATGGAAATCGATATTAACATATAATTAGGTTTAAGATATTACCATGATTGTTATGTAGTAATAACAATCCCAGTTCCTCCTTGAATTGACTTTGGAAGGCTTAGAGTCACAAGTGTCACTCCTCTAATGGCTTACAAACACCAAGAGCAAATGGAGAAGGTATAAAGAGAGAGGAAAGAGGTAGGAATTCATCCTTAGGACTTCTTGGGAAGGCTTAGACGAATTCATGAGCCTTAGGGGGTTTATATAGGTGTAAAGATTAGGGTTTTAGTCCTTATCCTTATCTAGTTGCTTGCCCACCAAGCAACCATAAGATAAGTCTTAGAAACCCTTATCCTAGTCGAATTCTAAGGCATTATCTCCTTAAATTCGTTCACCCATTATTTAAGATAATCCTTACCTTATTTTATAACTATCACATAATTACAATTCAGCCCCTCTAGTTTAATTAATTACACTTGATCACAAAATTAATTCTTAATTAATTATTGACCAATATTAATTAAACAAATATGATTTCTCCTTTAATATATTATTCTTATAACATATTAATAAATCATAATAACCTCTCTCTCTATTTATTTCTCCAATCAAGTTGCTTTGGTTAAGGCAACCCAAAAGGACCATGCACCATCGGGTCAAGTACATACCAAAATAGTTATGGACTTAGACACTAATCCAACAGTCTCCCACTTGGATAAGTCTAACAACTATTCTGCATATGACTTCGGATCCCGATCTGCAATCGTAGCTTTCCAAAGCCGCTGTCAACTCTGATCATATCAAATACGCGTGTCCTTAGATAAGGGATCATATATTCCTCCATTCTAGATATCATATGAGATATGATTTCAAATCATTCTCTTTTTACTATATCTCGATTCCCGATTTATGACGACTGACTAATTGAACAAATCAAATTAGCCCTAACCCGGCCGAGCATTTACGTTTGTCATCACAAAATCATCGAGGGGCCCAAAGATATCGCTTTTATTCTACTTTGAATAAAAGGAATGGATAAACTTTGATACAATGCTCGCTTGCACTCACTAACCAAATCACACACAACAATATGTTTTATAACACCAAGTTACTAGTGCGTTTACATATTATCAATGTGCAACCGATTCGCAAGATACAACTCACACATCTCAGTTTCAAGAATATAAGATGTTATCGTCTCACCAATCACTCGTGATACAGTCCATGGAGTGACCCAAGTGAGCGTGGGTTTAATCCAATGCTCAAATCATATTCATAAGCACTCATGAACGTTGCAGCAAACATTTGCTTATGTCTAATACTCTTTTAGACAATCCACACACCAATTCACGACAGTCTTCATTCATATCTACTTCCAACATATGAACGACTGTGGCCCGTTTGAATAATTCGATTATTCTTAATAAACTCAATTATTCTGGAAGTCAAAACATGCAAATGTGAAACACAAGAATAATACTAATCCCATATAGCCTCAAACCTTTGAGTATAAATAAAACGCCTTTTATTTATCACCATATTGATTACTCATTATTTGTCGTTTCGGGTAATCAACTTCTTACTTGAATTACAACACTTGTCCCATGCTCCTAGCATGCACACAATGTTTACCTATGGTTCTTACTTTGTGAATTAGATCACATTGAACACATTTCCAATCATTCTCATTTCATAACTCCAAATACTTTTCATAAGTGAAAGAATATCAAATTCTTGCTACTTATAGAATATGCTAGATTCTAACATTTTATGCAATGATCTCTTTTGTAATGTCACTGCACCAAAGTCACAAAGACTATTGCCAATGATATTACAAAGTCTTCTATCGGAGATTGTTACGAGACAATTCCTTAGATATGATGTCTCTCACTCAAAGTACATTCCTTTGAACATCCTTTTGCATAAGAGTTTCTAATCTAGACATAGATTTTCAATATTCAATTCCCTAATATGGACACGCTTCCATATTTTCCATATGACAACTCATTCTTAATAGAATCTTATCTATTCGTAATGATGTCGATATGGTCCATCCAATACCATGCTTCCAACTACTCACAAGCGACCAATCCTCGTCAAACTTTGGATTGTCCTTTGATAGTTGTTTAATTATTTGCAATCGATCCTATACTCGAAGCGTATGGGACACGATGCATAATGTTTTATTTGCTATGTTCTCAAAATTCGAATTGTGAAGAGGGATGCCGTAATCATAATCGAAATTTTAAGAACACACTATGTACCTTTGACTAAATTTTATTAACATTCCACAACCTAAGCCTTTAGATTTGAAATGAAGCATAACATTCTCTCCCTTAATTATAGCAAAACAACTTTACAACCCTTACGACTTTGCAAGGTATAACTCTTGTTTTCTATAATTAATATTGCCAACTTGCAGTACGTGCCTTAATAATCATATAATCATAACATTTATGCTCCCACTATCATGATGATTATTATAAAACATAACACTTATGCTCCCACTAGCTTCGACATGTATTCAGAAACAGCTTAACTTTCAGAAAAACAATACTTATTGAATTTCTTAAGTTCATGTTTCTAATACTTAGTGCTTTAATAATCTTTTATCAATGCTTCTTGAACTTATACACCTTTGCCTTAGATAGTTTATATGTGTGTGTAAACAATTGCCAAACCTCACAATTCAAATTATGGAAAGGGATATCGTAACCATAATCGAATTCGAGAATGCAATTTTACAATCACTATCTTCTTAAAATCTTTCTTAGTGAAAGCATTTCCTCACAATCATTTTCATGAAGGAGGAAATCTTATGACACTTAGATTTAATGGTGTATTTGTTCCTATCCATGTGAATTTGTCAAAACCAAAGTTTACGACAAATTCAAACTCATATGGATCGAACTTTCTTGATCTCGATTTCTTGCCTTATGGTAGCACAGCTGCCCACCACGTCTTCCAAGTAGTTAAGCAGCTCACCTTTTCCTATCAATGTACCTTTCATTGATTAAGGTTCCTTGCCTTTTATGCGTTCAAAATGAGAATTCATAGAACTCACATGCATAATTAACTCAATTGGAACAGCACAGAAACCAAATAATGTCAACACGATAGGTTGTAAACCTCAACTCGTGCGCTAGTGATGATCGATAAGGTCTATTTGATTTGTTCTTGAAGCCTTTCAAGACCAATAAGACTCCCACTGACTCCTTGACATATAAGATTCTCTTGTCAATAATCATTTCTTGACAAACAAATATTCAAGAGTTAGTGTATCTTTTATTAAAACAAAACACTTCATAACTTTGGTCCTAGTTGGTCTATGTCTTATCCAAGACATCACAACTTTCCACAATTGATGAATGTTATAAACCTTACTTTTTCACTCGATGTCACAATCTTAACTTTAAGACTTGTTATTGGAACGAAGTATGATTGACTTATTGATTTAACCATTTCTTCAATTCTTGATTCCTCTTCTTAGACATACAATTGTACTAAGACTCATTTAGAGGATCAATTGAGATATGGTTATTAATCATTAAGACCTATCATAAAGCATAAAAGGTACTCTCCCATCTTCTTAGAATGGAGAAACTTTTATCTTTCTGCCTACTTGATTCTTCTTATTCGTTCTTCTATTGATCTAATGTAACAATTGGTAAAAATAGGAACGATCGTATGATGCTATCTTTTGATTATTAAGCAATATGAGTATTTTATTAAGAATGGTTGAAGGAATTTAACCTCTTTTATTTAAATAAGTTATTGTGAAATATAAAACAAGTAACTATTGATAAATTTCGTTATGATGTATGACATCGAACCATGACCGGTTTGTGAAATTAGCATATAACATCATTTAAATGCAACAAACTTAATTTTTGTATCAACATGTCTCTAGTTGATAAGTAAGTTAGGTTCTATGTAAATCGTTTGCTTAATAGATGTAAAGGATCTAAATTTGACAAATATACGAACCAAAGTGACAAAACGTGTTTAACGATATGGTTAACCGGTTAAATGTCACGAAATTATACATGCTCAATAAATTTTATATTTAAATAAATTAAAATATAAAATGAATTATTATAAGGTATAATTAAAATGTATTTAAGTGTTTTTGAATAAAAAGAATAAAACATAAACATTAAAGTTCAAATACACAAAAACTACATTGTTATTTTATACTAAGTATACATGTATGTATTTGTATATATGTTATATTATCTAGTGAATGACTAGTTATAAGTCGTGAATTAAAATGATTTCATGTAAGTTTTATGATGTCTAAATCAATTAAGATAAGAGAATTGGTGGAGATAAGTGCCAACTTAACTAATAAGTGCTTAATCACTTAAGACATTTTACTAAGAATGCTTATTAATCCCTCTTCTAATTTTCGAGATTAAGACCTTCCCTCTCCTTAACTAGAACTCCTAACTAACTAAATAACTAGTAGTTAGTTAGTTAACTAACTCTATCTCTAAACAACCACCCAAGCAAGTGGCTAGACAAGATCACATCACTTAAACTCACATCCCATCACAAGCTAGTCTAGGTTTTGTCCCCTTATCCTCTTCCACCCTTTCCTCCTTCATAACCACGAAATTTCCTCTTCATTTTACCCTCATTTGACCAGCCAATACTCCAAGTAATTACTCTCAACCTTCATCTCATTTTCAAGCACAAGAACTTCCTTCCAAAGCCATCAAAACCATGAACTAAAGGGTTGCTGTCCCTTTTGTGTTTCAGTCACCATTTCACCCATCTACACCTTCCTTTTGCTTGATATTTTTACCACCAAATACCCCTGGAAGTTACTTGTTTTGATACTCAAAATTATTGATTCAAAACAGTGAGTAAACTACCCTTTTTCTTGCACTTTTGCTGTGAAATTTTCGTGACAGCAACATAGCCAAAAGAGTGGCTGTTTTGGAGCATCAAACCAACAACCAAAAGTTCATCTTCAACTTTCCATTCTTCAAGTATTCACATAAGGTGAGTTCATACCCCTACATTTTCATGTTTTATTCAAGTTTTAAGGGGGGGAATACAAGTTAGAACACTAAACATAACTTAAATTTAAATGACAGCTTTCTACAGAAAAGTTGAGTGCTGTTCACGGACTGTTTTGACCATCTTAAACTTAATATCTTTCAAAACTGTACAATATGCAAATAGTTCAAGTTTATACCTTTCTAATGACTACTCGCACGCATTCATACGATTTTTCTACAATTTATGGCGATTTTTATAAAACTGTCTGTCATTTCAGAAGTGATTTCGGACCAGTCTGTGAAGATGTTCATTTTCACACTAGTTTGAGAGCACTAAAAATCATAATAAAAATTTGGAACAAAGTAGACTCATTTTATAAACTCTCAGAGGTGACGGATTCAGTTTTTGACTTACGAGGATTTTTCTATGAGTTTTCTAAAAACAGGGACAGTAAAGGGCAAAACTGTCAAAAGTGGTTTATACATTTATTAACACCTTCTAACATTTTTTAGCAATGTTTATACATTAAGGAAGTTAAAACACAATCATTTAAATATGTTTAATTACCTTTTTTAACAAAAGTGATAAGTACAAAAAGGTCTTTAGTATCAAACTTAAGGGTTATTTCATGCAAAGTTTCTAATAAAAACGTAAGAATATGAACAACAATTACGAAACATACCAAATCATCTTTTAAAATTTATACATATATATAACCATATACATATATATGTTTTGTTTACAAAACTTCTTTATGCTTTTATATTATAAATTGCATGCCTCTATATGTATAGTTATATAAGAAATGTTTAAAAGACTTAGAAAGGCTATCCACCCTGTTTCCTTTTCCTCGATTTGGATGTGGTCTGGTGGGATATCGGGTACTCCTCCGAAGGTCGTTTAAATATTAGTTATATATCATGTATACATATATGGTCATAAATGTTCCACCAGTTAATTTAGTTTCGATACTCCTGGGTAGCAAAGGTGTATAAACCTACTTGGACACTCATCAATTACATTCTAGTAAACTATTATAGGAATAGTTTAGAGTAAACAAAACATTTTCACTACTACAAGAAATTACATCAGAGTCAGTTCATTCATGAGTCCAGACTACATGTTATATGAAGGAATACTTTTACATGAATACTTATACATGAATACTTTTACATAAACATTATATGGCAAATTACTACTACATGTTATATGAAGGAATACTCTTACCTGAATACTTATACATGAATACTTGTACATGAATACTTTTACATAGACATCATATGGCAATTTAATATTACATGTTATATGTCTAGATACGGTTATATTGTTCGCCTTTCTATCTTTACCTTGTGATTCAATCACATCATCGACGAGGTAGACTGGGACTTTATCTCCTAGTACCACATCATACTTTGAGGGACTAACCATTCCGATAACCACTGCTAGCTACAGAGGTAAATGAACAATCTACGGATGTTCTAGGTTGATACCATCGTGGGTATACAGGAGGGACTAACTATTCCTAAACCCGGCTGTTAGCAACAGAGGTAAATGAACAGTCTACGGATGTTCTAAGTTGATACCATTTCAGGTATACTTAAGAGACTACTAATAAGAGTTAAACAAGGAAAAACCATCACATTTTCAAGAGATGCGTACTTTCAAAACAGTCAGGTCTAGGTAAAAGACTACTTTCAAAACATTCGAGTCTTGGTAGAAGACTACTTTTATACTAGTAGGAAATATGGGATTTTCTAGAGCTTTTCATACTTATACTAAATGTTTCATCATTCATTTACCAGTCTTTCATATCAACTAATCAAAGCAATGACATTAAATACTTATGAACTCACCAGCTTAAATGCTGATCTACTCTTTCAAAATAACTTGTATTCTCAGGTTACAAATAGACAGGTGTCGATACAAGGTTCAGAGAAGACGGAGCAGTCAAGACTCGTCTTTTTTTTTGATAAGTTATTATCATATCTTGTACAATGAAAGAAAACACTTGTAACTAAAATTATACTATTGATGCAATGGATGATGTTGTTGCTTGTTTACTACTTTACATTTGTTGTGATGCATACATGACGTCCTCCGCCCCAGAACGTTTCCGCCGTTCGTGGTTTTGGGGTGTGACATCTAAACCCTTTAATCAATTTAGAATTACACTTAATCTTGTAAGTATAATCATATTTACTAAACCATTAGTAAATCATGACGAATATCTTTGTTACTCTTATGGTGGACTTGATCAACACGCAACTTTGTGTATTCGATCTCCAAGTCCTCCACTTGACACTTTGTCAATGAATTAGTCTAATTTCCAAATATGAAATTTCTCATTCATCGTGCAACCAAGTTGCATGATTCCAAATTTCTGTCCAATTGAAACTTGGGCGATGAGAAACTCTCCCTATTTGGTAAATTCTCGACTTTTCCTTAAACAACATAATAAGAACCAAATCCATTATTGCTAATAATAGAAACATTTTAATATCAATTTTTTCATACACGCCATTGCAAGGATAAATAAATAAAATTTAAAATCAAAATTTATTTTATTGCGGAAAAATTTGTCCTTACAATGTAATTCATTGAAAAACTTATGCTAATACATCTTTCTTAGCAATCTAACTCTAACTCCAAGTAGTAGCTTAAGAATCTAATCTTCGAGAAATGTGATCAAAATCCATTCCTTCACGGTTAGATTCTGCTCACTTCTTCCTTTAAGCTTCCTTTCTATTCTTCGATCTTAACATCAATTGTAATCTTATCACATTATGTATTAAGAATCTAGAATAGAAGCTTAAAAGAGTTAGTCAATGGATTTTACCTAAAGCAAAGCCATACGTTTTGACTCTCCTATCTCTTAGATTTCTTAGGTAAATAGGGCAGCTTCGTCTCCAATGCCCCTTCTCCTGGCAATAAAAGCAAATTGACTCTTTTGGAACAGGAAATGGAACCACTTCAGACATTGCCTTTCTCTTATGATCAAACTTTTCGATCATAGCATGTCTTTCGTTTCCATTGTCTATATCCATAGAGGTCTCGAAGGCAGATTCACTAATCAACTTTGCTTTTCTATTGCGCCAAATCATTGTTGATTCAGCAGCAATAAGCATGTAGGTGAGATCTATAAGGGTCACGTCGTATTTCATCATATAGTACTCTCTTACGAACTCACTATATGAGTTAGGAAGTGACTGAAGAACCCATTCAACAGCCATTTCCCCACAGACAACAGATCCCAACATTCTTAACCTATCAATGTGTGACTTCATCCCTAGGACGTGTGCAAACACCGGCTTTCCTTCTTTATGTTTACTTGCCAAAAGGGCTTGAGTGATCTTGAACTTTTCAAGCCTATGAACTTGTGGGTTAGGGAGAATAATTTGAGGAGGAGGAGGAAGTAAAGTATGATCTCTTGTTCCTCGATCGAATCGTGGAATATCATCTTCATGTGGAATGCTTGTTCCACGGGATTTGAGAAGACCATAGTTGTCAAACTTTGACATCTACAATACGGGAGAAAAACAAATTCAAGTTAGTTGATGGATTGAGTCCTTAGTAAATCACCCAAATGAAATACTAAGGCTAGGACCCAACACAATATTCTACAACTCGGGAGAGGGATGCCGTAACCCTAATTGCAAAATATTTGAAGGTAAGTGAATGACGATTCACTAATTTCCACCACGAAAAACGAAAAAGGAATTTAAGTTTTTAATCTATGAAAACTCCTAGATCCTTTGAGATTCATTGAACTTTCAATGGCATGTTAAAATCTCGATATGCCCCTCTTGTTTATGACTGGGATGCCGAGGATCACAAAGCGGGTGTGAATAACCATGCAAACTTACATGGTGCCCACACACGCTCCACTGAACTATGACAAACATTGAGTCACCCTTTGCCACCTTTGCTTAGAACCATTTAGTGTGCCGGTTAACCACACACGCTCCACTAACGTCTTCGCAAGGGCACAAAGTGTAATTTCATGGAATTGCATCAATTCACTTTTTCCTAAGTAACTAAGATTGGGAATTTGTAAAACATTTAGTTACTTTTATACTTCACTATACTTATAATGGAAGGTTTCGTCCTATCCTACCCGTTCGGCTAACGACCCTCCACTAGTCAAGAGTGCGGTGGGTAAGAGTGGATACCCATTCAATCGCCATTTTATAGGCAATTTCCTTAAACACCCCTTATAGACCAGCTTCGTGAATGAGGCCTACTAACGGTAAGACTGACTTTTACTCATACATATATATAATGTTAGACTTTTAATGTTATATATATAGTATAGGGTGTATTTTACACTTTTAAAATATTAGGTGGTTAAATTTAACAATTATACTTTTAATTCAATTAAATTGTAAACCAAAACTTTATGGATATATTAAACTTCTTTTAATTATACACCTTAATTAATTAATAAAACCATAAGGGTGTGATTTAAACTTTTTCAAAACTATACTAGAGTTTTCGAATTTAACATTCCTAATTAAACTTTTAATCAACTTTTTAAATTCCAAAACCTGAGGGCAAGTTTTGAAACATTTCAACACATTAGGGTTTAGAATTTAAATATACATCAAAATTAAACTATTTAATCAAAATTTAAATTCCAAAGCTTGAGGGCAAGTTTTGAAACCTTTTTCAAAACATTAGGGTTTCAACTATTTAAATTTCAAAAACAACAAAACTTTTGGGTTCAAATTTAAACTATAAAACCTAAAGGGCAAAATATGAAACTTTCCATAACAACAAGGATCAAATAACAAATAATCTAAATTAACAATTAATCACATAATTATCCATATTTGATTTATTTAATGATTTCTTGCAAAACAATTTATCAATTTACTCAAAATAATTAATCAATTATCACATAAGGAAACAATTATCTTATTAATTGATAAATATCTTCAATTAGATCAAAATTATAGTCAAATATATCATATAATCGGATTAATATTGATCTAACATGATAAGGTAACTATCCATAAGCAAAAACAGCAAAAAATCCCGAAGTACCCTCCATCTGACGGGTTGACTCGTCGAGCCAGGCTTGGACTCGTCGAGTCACCTTGGACTCGGCGAGTTCAGCTATGGACTCGGCGAGTCCAGCCTCCAGAAACCCAAAAAAAGAATTTTCCAGATATCTAATGCATCAATACAATTGAAACCAAGCTAGGCTTTGATACCACTGATGGGTTTTGGTCATAAGACATCCTATGTGCTCATACAAACCCTAATGCTTGGATCTAGGTTTCTCTATTGTACATGCTTTGAATCCAAGACTATAAACCCTAATTCTAGCATATGGAAATCGATATTAACATATAATTAGGTTTAAGATATTACCTTGATTGTTATGTAGTAATAACAATCCCAATTCCTCCTTGAATTGACTTTGGAAGGCTTAGAGTCACAAGTGTCACTCCTCTAATGGCTTACAAACACCAAGAGCAAATGGAGAAGGTATAAAGAGAGAGGAAAGAGGTAGGAATTCATCCTTAGGACTTCTTGGGAAGGCTTAGACGAATTCATGATCCTTAGGGGTTTATATAGGTGTAAAGATTAGGGTTTTAGTCCTTATCCTTATCTAGTTGCTTGCCCACCAAGCAACCATAAGATAAGTCTTAGAAACCCTTATCCTAGTCGAATTCTAAGGCATTATCTCCTTAAATTCGTTCACCCATTATTTAAGATAATCCTTACCTTATTTTGTAACTATCACATAATTACAATTCAGCCCCTCTAGTTTAATTAATTACACTTGATCACAAAATTAATTCTTAATTAATTATTGACCAATATTAATTAAACAAATATGATTTCTCCTTTAATATATTATTCTTATAACATATTAATAAATCATAATAACCTCTCTCTCTATTTATTTCTCCAATCAAGTTGCTTTGGTGAAGGCAACCCAAAAGGAGCATGCACCATCGGGTCAAGTACATACCAAAATAGTTATGGACTTAGACACTAATCCAACACTACCGGCCTCGATCGAAGTACCACCATTCTACAATACATAATACAATCATTAGTGATATTGGTACTTCCTGAGGGATCACTGCTACTTACAAGTTCCCTGGTCTTATCTTGGCCTTCCTTGGTTCGGGTACGGATCCTCTGCTTTCAGTAGTACGGGCCCATAATACCTTCCACATCTATCCGTACCTTCTTCAAGGAATGCCTCGACTCCACCAGATCCCTTTCACTACTGCTGATCACTGCTATACTCATCCTAGGCTTGCCCTAGGAAAATCTCTGATTCTACTCTATCTAGTCCTCAGCTGTTGTTGGCCTCCTTGTAATGCCAATTAGCCATTACCCAAATACCATCACATGTGACGAGGCTCAGATAATCCTTCGAGTACCCGACTCGTCCCTACAACGGTTGGACTCAAACGAGAGCTGCGCAGTAGGATCAAATCCGACACTCTAAGATTATTCAACCCTGATCACATGTGACGTGACGTATTGGCCTAATGGCTAACTCCCATTATTCAGAGTCCCACATAGCACGAAGCAAGCAGCATTCAGACAAGGGTAACAATCTCAATCAACTCTATCCGCTTACAGGAACTGAGCTAGCATAAAGTGCTAAACTCATACTATCAGGCATAACCTAATCAGGCTATCCTACTTACTGTCTACTCAATATCTAGCATGCAATTCTCATACAACTGAAACACATAAAGCAGGCACATAAGGCATCACTCCTAGATCCTTAGTTCTATTCTAGCATGCTGCTCTACAAAAGCTGATAAACATAACATAAACTTGTATGGGTACTTTGGGGAATACTTACTTGAGCTCGGCCGGTCGCGCACATCACACACTTCGTTCTTTCTCAAAACTCTTTCTCAATTTTAGAAAACATTTTCTTTTAGAAAATCTTTTAATCCCTCGATTTGAGTCCAGACACCCCCGAAGGTGTGTCCGGATCCCTCAAACCAGGGCTCTGATACCAACTTGTAACGACCCAATTTTCACGTCCAAAAATTTCGTTATAAAACATTACATAAAAGGATTAATAGTTAAAACATTGTTTGATTAAACCATTTCACATCGAAAACCAAATTGAAAACCACAACATTCGATCAATCAAATATCAGAGTATCAATCCCAGAATAAACTCATAACTGTGGAAACAAGAGAGTGTGTGTGTGTGTGTGACATGCTGCTATCTGGGTGCTGGCCTCCCCTTCGGTCCTCTCAACCGGATACTGGGGAACTATTTCTCCCCTCTACTACTACTACATAACATGTATCACAATATCATAATCTATCTAACATGGCTGGGTATGACTACCCCTTCGGCCCTACCGACCGGATATCTCGGGGACTATCTACCCCTACTGTCACTAGCGCATAGCATCATATCATACTAGCACATAAACACAACACAGGTAGTAGTAATCCCTAGATGAATATCACAGAGACAATCATCTACATACAACTCCTATTGGTGGGCCGGCATTGTGGCCGTAGACCCACCGCTACTGGAAGGTAACTCACCTCGAAGTAGCTGCTGATCTGATCGGGAACTAACTGTTTACTGCTGCTGCTGCTGCTCCGGAAATCCTCCGGCTGCAATTCCCACAACATACTCAATCAAACACTGCTAACTGTCCTTTGGGTAAAATGACCATTTTACCCCTGATCATGCCCTAAGTCAAAGTCAGAGTCAACTTTCAGTTGACCCGACTCGCCGAGTTGGCTTTCCAACTCGCCGAGTCCCTACCCAAACGATTGTCCTGAATCCCGTTTCTACTCGTCGAGTTAGGCGACGACTCGATGAGTTATCTTTCTAAACTGATATTCAAGTCCTTCATCCTACTCGCCGAGTTGTATGAACAACTCGTCGAGTTCATCTTCATCCGATGAACACTTATGTTAAGACTCGACGAGTTGTATGAACAGCTCGCCGAGTCTATCTTCATCCGAAGAACACTTATGCTGCGACTCGCCGAGTTGTATGAACAACTCGCCGAGTCTGTTCTTGATCTAAGGAGATTGCCTTGAACTCGCCGAGTCAGGGCATTGACTCGCCGAGTTCCTCCATAGATGAGTTCAGCTTCCGATTCACTGAGTCACACCCCGTGATTCACTGCTCACTCGACACTACGAAAAGGGGACAAACTCGGAGACTCGCGAACCGACTCGCCGAGTCGTTACCATGCAATTACTATATGGTCGATTCTGCTTGAATCCAGTCCATGTCATTTACAGATCTGGGTTCCTAGAGCATGAATGACACGTAAAGTTTCCAACTTTACGTGTAGATACTCACCAATGAGGGATTTAGGGCTCAAAATGCCTCAAAAGGGTAGATCTAGGGTGAACAAGCAACATGGGTCCATAAAGGTAACAGATCTGAGCTCCTGGAGCTCAATCTTGCCTAGATCTAGAGGCCAATCAACTTATTACAACTTATATTGGACATATAAGCTTGGGGATTGGCTCAAGAAGGACTTAAATGAACTAATAAGCATAGAAACATGGGGAAAACGGGTTATACCTCAAAGGAACTACTGAGAGAGCACAAAGATGCTTGGATTCCTTCCCTTCCTCTTGATCTACTTCCCTTTTGCCTCAAAAGCTTCAAGATCACACAACAATTGCTTCAAACTCTAAATGAACAACTTAGAATGAGGGTTGGAAGCTCTGGGGGGTGAATGGGGGCTGGCTTGGGGCAGATATGTTGTTTAAATAGGGTGCAAACCCCTGAAACTTAGGGTTTCACCCAACAGCTGTGACTCGCCGAGTCCAGGATATGGACTCGCCGAGTTGCCAACTTAAACGTGTCCCGGGTCCCGCATCTACTCGGCGAGTCGTACCTATGACTCGTCGAGTCCAAGGCTAAAAGAAGAGAAATACTCAAATAAGATTTACGTACCAGGAACCAGGTGCTACAGAATCCATCTCTATATCGTAGTCTTGCCGGTGCTCTTTAGTACCTCACTTTCACTAGACCGGACATCGCCTTTGCGGTGCAGCAAATTTGTCTCTTTATGCATGACCCACGAGAGCCACACCTTCATGCACTTAAGCGCATCTTGCGATACATTCGTGACACACTTGACCATGGATTGCAGCTTCACGTTTCTCCCATGACTGATCTTTACGCTTACTCTGATGCTGACTAGGGGGACGCCCCATCTCTCGCCGCTCCACTTCTGGTTACTGTGTTTTCCTCGGAGATAATTTGATATCATGGTCGTTTAAACGACAAGGCGTTATTTCTCGGTCCAGTGCTGAGGCTGAGTATCGTGGTGTCGCAAATGCTGTTGCAGAGACTTGTTGGATACGTAATCTTCTTCATGAGCTTCGTTGTCCGACCTCCAAAGCTACGTTCATTTATTGTGATAATATCAGCTCTATCTTCATGACATCAAACCCAGTTCAGCACCAGCGCACGAAGCACATTGAGATTGATATACATTTTGTTCGTGATCTGGTTGCCCGTGGTACTATTCGTGTTTTGCATGTACCGTCTTCCGCTCAGTATGCCGACATCTTCACCAAAGGTCTTCCGAAACAGCTCTTTAATGATTTCAAATCCAGTTTGAATGTCCGGAATTCTCCTCCCGATCAAACTGTGGGGGGATGTTAGCCGACCACATTATTGTATTTTATTTTATATTGTATTTACTTATTGTATTGGCCCATTGTATTCGTGGCCCATGATACTATCATACATACTTATAAAGCTAGCATTTTCTCTTGAATCTCATGCATTTGAAACCCCCTTTTTTAACTTCCTTTCACCACATTCATTTGAAACTCCCATGACTTTTCAATTTCTTTACAATAATATTATAAATAAGTTTAATAATGTTCTATAAACAAGAAATGGTGTTTTATTACAATGTCTTCATCCCACATCGATGGTGAGAGTAAACAAGATAGTGTTTCCTCTTTTATAAATAGGAAAGGTTGTGAAATGTTTCAAAGGGACCAAACCATGAGAACTTCCTCATGCCTACCTTTGTAGGATTTTGAAGGTATTATTTGGTGAGATTGTCTATATTAGCAAGTGTCCAATTAACTTTTAGAATTCCAAAAATGGTTTTGAATCGGATTTTTTCAAGTTTAAACCGTGTTTCAGT
Organism: Lactuca sativa; assembly: GCF_002870075.4. Lineage (NCBI taxonomy): Eukaryota > Viridiplantae > Streptophyta > Magnoliopsida > Asterales > Asteraceae > Lactuca > Lactuca sativa. The sequence continues at coordinate 126,424,835 of NC_056630.2, read as the reverse complement.
TAGAAAAAAAATTTATGTAGTTGGGTATATTGAGTTGAACCGGAGTTGGATCAATTTGGACCAATAAAGGAATCATTTTCCTTTCACAACAAACATTTGAAACTCCCATGATTTTTCAAATTATTTCTAATAATATTATAAATAAGTTACATAATTTTATATAAATATAAAAAAGCATCTACCTAAACCTAAAATTATAACTATTTGAAAAATCACTTTGATTCAAAAGCACGAAATATATGCAAACCGGGTTTCACTAGAAAAAAATATGTAGTTTGGTATATTTAGTTGAATCGGTCCGAGTTTGATCTATTTGGACCATAAAAGAAGCAATTTCCTTTCACTACATACATTTGAAACTCCCATGATTTTTCAAATTGTTTTCAATGATATTTTAAAAAAGTTACATAATGTTATATAAATATAAAAAACATCTACCTAAACATAAAATTATAATTGTTTGAAAATTCGATTTGATCAAAAGCACGAAATATATACGCAGATTATATTTTATAAATGAATTCTTTTTATAATGAATTTTTGAATCTTGAAACACATATAAACAAACTTTCTATATTAAGTACCTAACTGAATTTATGATTTTAGAATTGAACAAAAAGTTATTCAATAACAACTTACTTTTTTAGATAGCAACTTACGAGATTATAGAAAAATAGAACTATTAAACAATAAAGAAAGGGTAAACAAGAGAAAATGTGTTTTACTAAATAAGTTGAATAATGTTTTATTAACAAAAAAGCGTGTTTTATTATAATGTCTTCATCCCACATCGATGATGAGAGTAAACAAGAGAACGTTTCCTCTTCTATAAATAGGAAAGATTGTGAAATGTTTCAAAGGGACCAAACCATGAGAACTTCTTTATGCCTACCTTTATAGGATGTTGAGGGTATTCTTTGGTGAGATTGTCTTTATTGGCAACTGTCCATTTAAGTTTTAGAATCCCGAAAATGGTTTTGATCAAGATTTTTTAGGTTCAAACAGAGTTTCGGTTGAAAAACTGTTATGTAGTTTGGTATATTGAGTTGAATCGGTATGAGTTTGATCAATTTGGACCGATAAATGAAACATTTTCCTTTCAGCACATACATTTGAAACTCTCATTATTTTTCAAATTGTTTCTAATAATATTATAAATAAGTTACCTAAACATAAAATTATAATTATTTGAAAAATAAATTTGATTCAAAAACACAAAATATATACAAACCGGGTTTCAATAGACAAAACGTTATGTAGTTTGGTATATTAAGCTAAATCGGTCCGAGTTTGATCAGTTTAGACCAATAAATAAAACATTTTCCTTTCACCACATACATTTGAAACTTCCATGATTATTCAAATTGTTTATAATAATATTATAAGTTATATAATGTTATATAAATATTAAAAAAATCTACCTAAACATAAAATTATAATTGTTTGAAAAATCACTTTGATTCAAAAGCACGAAATATATATTCGATTATATTTTGTAAATGAATTCATTTTATAATGACATTTTGAATCATGAGAATACATATAAACAAACTTTCTATTTTAAGTACCTAACTGAATTTATGATTTTATGATTTAACAAAAAGTTATTCAATAAAACTTAATTTTTTATAGCAACTTACGAGATTATTGAAAAATGGAACTATTGAACAATAAATTTTATGGATAACGTTTTTTTTTATTATTTAATATTTTATTTAACAAAATGAAATTATTGGCAAATAAAGAAATGAGTTTAATTAAAATGTCTTCATCTCACATTGATCGTGAGAGTAAACAAGAGAATATATTATCCTCTATAAATAGGAAAGGTTGTGAAATATTTCAAAGAGACTAAGCATGAGATATTCCTTGCATCTAACTTTATAGGACGTTGAGTGTATTCTTTGGTGAGATTGTCTTTGTCGACAAGTGACTAATTAAATTTCAGAATTTCGAAAATGATTTTGGACCGTATCTTTTAGAATTGGATCGAGTTTAATAAGGATCCGTGTGTCTTCTTGCTGAGTTAGGCAAACTTGCTTCCATTGGAGGCTGAGTTTAAGTAACATGTATAGTATTTGGTTGTGTTAGCCAAGTTTTACAACCTTGTATGTAATACAATTTAAAATTTTAACCTTATAAAAGACGTCACTATTATAATATGTTCTACATAATTATGGTAATCTTTATGATACAAAACATTTTTTTACTATTTAAGATAAAAAGTTGTCTCTATTATCATATCTTGTACAAAATGATAAAATTTAAGATAGATAAAAAGATGTCACTATTATCGGATTTTTTCTACATAATGATACTATTTAATATAAACATTTTAATTTAATATGAAAGTATTATTTAATAGATAACAATAACGATTTATTTATTTTTAAAAATTAATTTTTTTTTCTATTTTCATCATATAACTTTGTATATACAAAACAACTTTAAGTTCCAACCTCATCTCTTATAATATAGTTCAACATAATACCAATACTAAAAATCATTTTTTATATTTTTTATGAAATTATTATTTAATTGTTAATAACAATGATTTAGTTATTTTTAATATAAAATATTTTTTATATCCTACGCAACGCGCGGAGATTTGCCTAGTTGTATATATTATATTTTCATAATGCAAATAGGCATGCAGATTGTGACTCAATAGAAAACCCCATTTCATGCGCCTTGACTTGTACATATCGAATATCAGGTTGTATCCCTAAACTTACAAAAATACTAAAGCTGCAAAAGGTGACAAATCTATCATACATTACCTATTCAAACATCTTGAAAAACCCATTTCCTGCGCCTTGACTTGTACACATCGAATACTAAACCCATTTCATTCGTCTATACGACATTTTACAACTTTGAGTTATTGTAGCTAAGGTCACATCATACTATAGTAATTTAAAATAAAAATAAAAATTAGTTACATTTTTGGCACGTATAGTTTTCGGTTAGAAAAAATGGTTCCTAAAGTAATGAAGTATTATAAAAACGATCTCTATTTAACAGTAAATTTACATAAATGGTCTTATGTTTTTATAGACATCGTCTCTATGAGACATACATTAATTATCTGTATAAGAGAAATTTAAAGAAACACTCCAATATAACAACAAAAGTTTTTATTTTTGTAATTATTTTGATTTATTCCATCATTTCATATTAATTTATTTATAAAAAAAATACAAAATTACTACCCGCCGCAACGTACGAGGAGATCCCCACTAGTTTGTAACAATTTGCCAAGATGGTCATACAAAGAGTGCTTTCATTGTCACTTGCTTTTTGTGAACTCATTTCTATATGTACTCTTTACTCACTATCTATGTATTCATTAGTATCTATCTTTCTTTTTCTAACACGATGCAATCAATCATAAAATGTTGTAACAAATGTAGAGGTAGATTCACTTTCATGGTAATTATTAAGGGTGACAATTGTTGACACGACACGACAAAAATACACGACACGAAATGAAATTGGGACGAAATTGAAATTTGAATTCGTGTTCGTGTCAAGTGTAAAAAACACGATGTCGTGTCGTGTCGTGTTCGTGCTCAAAATTCGACACGAAATTGACACGATTTAGCATTTATTTGTCGTATTTTTTTGTGTTTGTCGTGTTATGTATGATTAAATATTAATTAAATAAACTAATTGTTATATTATGTTATCTTTGTCGTGTCGTGCCATGTTTGTCGTTTTTTAATTTGTTCGTTTTCGTGTTAGTTGATAAAAACACGACATTGTGTCGTGTTCGTGTTACAAAAAACCTTGTCATGTCGTGTCGTGTCAGACAGAAACACGACACGATAACCCGATTTGCCACCCCTAGTAATTATATTATTTAGATAAAAAAAAAAGAAAATTACATGGATGGTCCCTGTGGTTAGGGGTTACTTGCACGGTTGGTCCCTAGAAAATATTTTTAACTCGGATCGTCCCTAAAACTTAGATTTGTTACCGACCAGTCCCTAAACTAACTTGCTGTCTATTTTGTTGTTAAACCATGATGAAAAGACATATCTACCCTTAATTTTATATTTAATATACAATTATTCTTGAAAATGAAACCTATCCCACCCCAAAATATACCCCACGGGCCTACGCTCCATAACCTAAAATCGATCAATCCTGACGTCGTATTCCCCTCTTAGCACCTCCCTTCTGCCTACTGTTACCGGCTGCCAAAGACACGGACCGAACTCTCTGTAACTGGCCATGTCAAATAATTAACCAATTATTAGACGAAACAGATTATTAAACTAGATTTATCAAGATTTGATGGCATACAAGTTACAGCCTACCTGAGAAGCAGTGATACCCTGAATTTCATGTAATGAACCACCTTCAAGCTTCTTATTTTGAAAACTAACTTCGTTTTCATGTAACATCTCGATTACCTCGATATGCCATTGTTGATCTGGTTCTGGTTTTTGTCTAGATAAATACTCCTCAGAAATGATTACATGTGATAGGTGAGTCAATGATCTTATATATAATTAAGGAGATAAGTGAAATTATTGAATCTTTGATTACATGAACTCCAACCCATCCTTTAGCGATGGCATCAGCTTCAGAATCAGTCTCGTGCACCCAACCCATAATAACCCTTCGCTTTTTCACAGGATCGAAGAACGATTTGGAAGCGTAGTACCTCCCGCAATCAAGCCTTAAACTGTTAAGTGTTAGTAATCTCTATTTCCCATTCGTGCTAGGGTTTATGACAGATGTATCGACCCCATTCGTGTTATCAACCCACACTGGAAAGAAATCAGGGCATTCCCATATTCTTGTAACTTGATGAAGTGGGGAATCATGTTTACTCAAATTAACAAGATCGTTGGGTCTCTGAATGGATTGTTAGCGTGCTTTACCCATTCTTTGACATATAGATCGGTTTTCAGAGTTAATTCCAGCGTATAACATAATAGCCTTGTTTCCAGGGAGGATGGTGGCGGAGCCAGACCAACATACATTGATGTGGAAGGGAAGAAGTGAAAAGAAGAAATTGAGAAAAAGAATGAACGAGGTGGGTTTTAGAGGCTTGAAACGGTAAAATAACAAAAATACCCCCACTATGTGGGTTACTAATACCTAAACAAACGAAACGTTAAGAGAGGGATTGGGCGGGTAACAAATTATAGTTTTGGGGATGGTCCGGGTTAAAAAATCTTTATAGGGACCAAGCGTGCAAGTGACCACAAACAACAGGGGCCATCTGTGTAACTTTCTCTTAGATAAATTATTGAAAGTGGTTTAGTGTTAGATTGATATGTTAAAAATAGGATTGATTATAAAATTAAACAGAAAGTTCTAGCAATTTCCTAATTTACTTAACCCTCAACCACTTGGGGAGGTACACCTTTCAAGTGCACTTTGACATGTTAGACCAAAAGTTCTTTAGTGTCACCATTTACTCATTTAACCATGGAACATCAAACTGTGTTAAAATAAACTTAAAATTGTTGGGATTATCATGATTTAGCGGTTGGAATTAGCTATATCTATTTTGTCTGGTTACTAAATATAATGTCAGATACGACCAAGTAAAACAGACATTTGACTATTTTTGAAAAAGTATGTTATCACATTTGTTAACCTACACTATAAGATTAAGAAATTGTTCTTACCTTGTCTTCAAGATGTTTAGAATTACCAATTGTTATTCATGGATAAAATATGGTAATATAGAATATAATAATAATGATGAAAACAATCATATTAAATATATTGTTATACCATATGATATAATAACCGGTTTGCTTTTTCTTTTATTATTATTTTCATAAAACAATAATTGTTTTTTCTTTTATTAGAAACATCATTATATTCTTGAACATATAGATCCAACAATCTCCCACTTGCACAAGATTCATTATGGATTGACATATACAACGACTGGCGTCTAGTAACAGGCCACTGCTCCTAACAACACATGAAGAGGTATCATCAATCAACATTCAATTCTGGGTGCTCAAAAGTTGCAATTGAAATATAAGGTTAGTGTATCAATATTCTTTTTGTTTCAGACATCATGTTGGACATGAGACATGGAACGTAATTATTATCATTTGTCGTCCAACTTTAAGTAAGGGGCCTTAGATGTCTAACTCTCAACACATAAGTGAAACATCTCATTTTGACTATATACACACACTCTTGTATAATTCATGTTATGCCTAACAATGCTTTTATAACTACTTAGTTACGAACAATGTTTAACCATGTCAAACCACAACAATTTCTACACTTGAGTCCCTAATATGTATCTCAGGTCGAAAGACATTAATATATTTACCATTGTTCAAGATTCACTTATGATAACGATCCACGAAGCGTTTCTTGAAGCGGGTCATATCCAATACTTGTTCTCTAAGAAGTACATATGAATTTGGATTCACCGCTTTGTTATTTCACCACTTGAAATCTACCAATCTGATTCATATTAGTCTTAGTTCAAAGTTTCTTCCACAATAGTGATTGACTATGGACAATTTTGAATAAGCTATTTATTCAAGGATTAAATAACATGCTAACATAGAACACAATAACATTTAATACAAAAGACATATCTTATATATCAAAAGAGATTACATGTCATTGCTACATGGTTTAGAATATCCAAATATTAGTAAAGTACATATTTAAATCCAATCACTAGCTAATCGAAGTTTGATTCCTTTTGCATGGCCCCCAAACTTTTTTTTAGAAAGAGGCTTCGTGAATGGATCTACTAGATTTTCATCTGTATGAACCTTCTTAGTGCGTATATTTCCTAATTCCAATTCCCGACGAATGAAATTAAATTTCCGTTGAATGTGTCTAGTCTTGTTAGCAACCATTGGCTCTCTTGCGATGGTGATAGCACCAGTGTTGTCACAAAACATCTCAATGGCGTTTTTGATGCTCGGAACAACATTCGAATCACTGATGAATTTATTTATCCAATCAACTTCTTGAGCTGCCGCCGACGCAACTATATACTCAATTTGTTTTTGTAGAAAGCGCAACCACTTATTGCTTTGAACTTTTCTAGGAAATGGCTCATCCATTGAGGGTGAATACGTATCCTGACTGTGATCGAGAGTTATCTCCAAAACTAGAAACATATATTTAGTCCTTTTCAGGTACTTAAGGATGTTCTTTACAGCCATCTAATGTTTTTCGCGAAGATTAGCTTGATATCTACTAGTCAAACTTAAAGCATAAGCTACATCTATCCTTGTACATTTCATAGCATACATAATTGAACCTACTGTTGAAGCATACGATACATGACTCATTATTTTGATCTCACCGTTAGTACTAGGATAAATTGTCTTAGAAAGAATTGTGTTAGACAGTATGGGTATAATTCCTCATTTTGAGTTGTCCATTAAAAAGCAGTTTATGACTTTGTCAATGTATATACTCTTGCTTATTCCATTAATTTGTTGGGATCTATCTGTATAGATCATAATTCTAAGTATGTATGCAACATCCCTTAGATCTTTCGTTTGAAAATACTTACTAAGGCAAGCCTTGGTTTCTTTCAATGTTGGGATATCTTTCCCAATCAGTAATATGCAATTGACATATAGAATTAGAAAAACAATTTTGCTCCTACTTGCTTTGATGTATACGCATGGGTCATCGAGAATTTATGAGAAACCAAACTTTTTGATGTTCTCATCAAAACGATGATATCAGGCCCTTGATGCCTATTTCAATCCATAAATGACCTTCTTCATTTTTCACGTATTCTTTAAGTTATCTAGGTTGAAAAAAACATTTAGGTTGCTCCATATAGAAAATTTCCATAAAATATCCTCTAAGGAAAGCAGTTTTTGATATCCATTTGCCATATCTCATAGTCCTAATATGCATCTACAACCATGATAATCCTAATCACTGTTGTAAAAATCCTGACTAAGTCCCAATTAATCGCCGATTAATCCCTAGGCGCTACTCGACGGATTAGAGGGCGCCTAACGATTAATCATTGCATATATAATGAGTGAAACATTATAAAACGATAAATTTTTAACATTTTGAAGAAGTTTTATATCAATGGAAACTATTTGAGGCATGATTAGTGTTGTATTAATCATATTAACCTATTTTGTTATCATATTAGTGGTATTTACAAACTTTGATATGATATTAGTCATATTTAATTTTTTAAAATCCAACTAATTAGCAGTTAATGGTCCCCGATTAATCTCCGCCTAGCCGATTAATCCCTTGACCCTAGTCCACCGACTAGCTAACGTCGAGCGTTTTTTACAACCTTGATCCTAATATAGTTAAACTTGGCAACTGGAAAGAAATTATCTTCATAGTCAACACCTTAAATTTGAGTATACCCTTTCACGAAAATTCGTTCCTTCAAAGTTTGTACATTTTTGTCCATGCCTATTTTCTTCTTGAAGATCCACTTGCTTCCAACAACCTTGTTGTTAGGAGGCAAGTCCACCAAGTCCCATACTTAATTATCGTTCATGGACTGAATTTCAGCTCTCATGGCTTTAAGACATTTTTTTTAAATTCTTGATATGTTGTAGCTGCCTTAAAATTGATGGGTTCATATTGATCTATCAAGAAGACTTCCTCTTCAGGAATGATAAATCAAAATCTATCTAGTTCCTGATGAAGTCTATTTGAGTGTCATATAGTTGGTGTGTTATCCCACATCTGAATAATAGTTTTAGGTTCAACAATGCTTTGTTGATTATTATTCTCAACTAAAGGTTGTGTTTCTCAAATTTCTTCGAGATCAATGGGGCTCCGACTTGCTTTATTCAGAATAAAGTCACTTTTAAGAAACATTGCTTGCCGGGCTATGAACACTCGATTCTCTTTTTTCTAGAAGCAGTAGCCCATGGTTTCCTTTAGGTATCCTACAAAGATACACTTTTGATATCTAGGTTCATGCTTGTTAGAAGTCTCTCTTTTAACATATGCTTCATAACCCCAAATCTTTAAGTAAGACATTGATGGAATCTTTCCATGTCATAACTTGTAAGGAGTCTTACTAACCTTTTAGTTAGGACCATGTTTACAATCCAGGGTGTGGCATCAAGGGCATATCCCCATAACAAATGAGGAAGGGAAGTACGAATCATCATCGATGGTACCATATCAAGTAGAGTAGGATTCTCCTTTCCGAAGCACCATTATGTTGTGGTGTTCATGGTGGAGTGAGTTGTGACACTATACCATAAGTCTTAAGATGTTCATCATAGTCATAGCTTAGATATTCTAAAATCCCAAAAATACAAATAAAAATTCCATTTTCAAACCATAAAATTGATACAATGTTTGTTCCAAAATTAGTCATAGTAAAATATATCTCAATCATTATAGTAAAATAATAATCATCTGTGCGGAAAATCATCAGGGATGTTGTGTAATCAAGTCGAGCCCTTCCCTTAGGAACTGGGAGTACATGAAAATGTTTAAACCAAAAAATTGTAAGCACAAAGCTTAGTGAGTTCCCCAAAATACCACATACCTTACATATCAATGGGCCCAACCCTAAGTGTGTATTCCAACCTTATGTGAAAGTTATGATCCAACCATAGTCTAACAATCACTTCCAGATTACAACACGACCATAACCTTTTTGTCATGATCCTACCATGGTCTTCCATGCAAGTCACAAAGATAAACAAGTGGTGTGATCTAACAAGTCTTACATAAATGTGTTGTGATCTAACCACAGTCTTTCATACATGTGCTATGATCTAACTACAGTCTTTTACGCAAGTATCACAAAGACAATCTATCAACCTATATCAGGGATGGATATGTGTGTGTGTGTGTGTATATATATATATATATATATATTAATCATAAAAACATATAATATAAGTAAAGAAAAGTGATTGTAAATAGTGTATTGTTACTTATACCACTACCTTTATCATAATTAAATTCAAAGAAAATGAAATGGTGATGATGGGTGTTAAGGAAAAACACACTAATAGCAAGCGAGTTAGGGGTTGCAACACCTACTAGCCCTCCTACTGTCTCCGCCCCTGGCCTATATAGTATTATGAGAAGACTTACCTTTCTCACGAACTCAGATACACCACATCTCAATGCCTTAAAACAGGTGCTACAACTCACCTATTGAATATAAAAAAGTCCAACCTTAGGCTATATTATAGTGCTAAAAATTTGACCTAAAGTCAACCCAAGTCAACAAGTCATTGGTCAGAGTCAAAGTCAGTGGTCAACAACACTATCAGCTGATCCTCGCATCGTGACCAGCCCATGGTCACATCGTGAGAAGATGAACTCAACCCGATCCCTAACTCAGTCACGATCCAAGTCAGTTTCAATCCAAGCTATTGTCACATAGTGATGGCCAAGTCATCACGTCATGACAGAATCTGTCCAAAATTGTAAGGTCACACCTTATGATTTGATGAGTTAAACATTACATGCTGATCACCAGCACCAGCACCAACGCCAACACCAGATCTTATCAGCGTCAACATGAATTAATGATCTTGGTGCTTTTATGTATATTAGGCAGTTGTACGTATATATTTAGAATAAATGATTGATCTATAATCTGAGTGATTAGGATCAAACCTTTAATTAGATAGGTATAAATCCCTTAATTAGTGGGATTTCAGTTATTGTAATCGTATATAATCAACATTAGGGTGAAACCTTAATGTAAGTCTTTATGACCGTCTTTGTGACCTCGTTCTCTTGGTGAGAACACTCTTTCTTACGTGAATCATCTTTGTGATTACTGGTGTTCTTTCATTTTTCTGTTTAATCTTTTGCTTAGTTTGTGTAAAATCCGGACTTCCAAGTATATTGTTTATTTATTTATTTTGAGGACTATTAAACTACTCGACGAGTTGATGCTATAACTCGTCGAGTAGAGTCGCGTTGTGCCACGTGGGATTAATGATCTACTTGACGAGTCAGAGAGTCGACTCGCCGAGTAGACGCTGTGAAGAGAAACCCTAAATCCATGGGTTTGGGCCCTATTTAAGGGCACTTATAGCTCATTTGCGGCTCATCAGTTGTCTGTCTTCACTGAGAGAAACCCTAATCGTCCTTTGAGCTAATAGAGAGACTATGAGCTAATTTTGAGTATCTTATTCATGCCCAGAGCATTTGAGGGTACGGTTCACACAGAACCAGCTTCTCTTGGGAGAAAACGATTGGTGGAAGTTTGTGACGACCAGTTTTACTCCTGCAGAGCATGCTGTAGTGACTTGGGAGAGGTTTACTATGATGTTCCGAGATGAGTATGTTCCCGCGGTGGGAAGGGAACGGTTAGCCCAGGAGTTTCTGTCTCTCAAGCAGAAGACATAGTCGGTGACCGAGATTACACGGATGTTTCAAGAGAGGGCACTGTTCTACCCTGAGCATGTATTGACGGAGTAGGCGCACATGAGCCGGTATTTGAGCACTATGAGGAGGGATATTCGAGAGTTCGTGGCGAACTCGTCTTATCGGACATTTGTTGAGCTTCAGGAAAATGCAAGGATGAGGGAGATTGAGCTGGAGACTCAGGCCAGGGAGGATGCGGAGTCTCAGGGGAGAGATTATAGGCCGGCATTGTCGTAGCTGGCAGCGAAGCGGGCATGCGACAACCCAAACCTTTTTCCTTTAACATTAGCCCGATTCCGTTAATAAATTTGGAATTTTATTTTGTTCCGTCAAAATTCTTATGGTCTGGAAAAATCATTTAAGTTACACAATGAAAATTTATACAAGAGTCGGAACCAAAAATCGTGCGAAAACTCAAGTTACTTAGAAAATCAGCGAATCCTGCCAGACTGGTGTTCACGGTGGACCCGATCACGGCCGTAAACCCGGTCACGACCGTAAACCTGTTCATGGCCGGTGGCCCCCACAACTAACCATGAACCCAACTTATAAATATGAGCTCCTACCTCTCATTTACACTTTTCTATCCGAAAACACCCCATTCTCTCTAACCTCTCAACCGCAAACACAAACATACCCCCTCTTTCTTCTGAAATTTATCAAAAATATCCTTTGGGTGTTGTTATGGAGCCTCTAAAACGCGTTTTTCATCAAATCCGGTGCTGTTGTTCTTGAGATCACGACCGCAAACCCTTCAAATCTTCAAAGGCCGAAATCAGTTCACGGCTATGAACCCTTCAAACATTCATATTTTCTTCAAGAACACCATTCACGACCTTAAATTTCAAGAGGCTGTTCACGGCCGCAAACCTCTCCAAGTCGTGAACTTGGCTGAAAACCTGCTTTTTCCCATTCAGTCGAGTCTCGGTAACATTCCTAAACCAAAAGCAAGAGTTTTTCCAACACTATCATTAATGGTTTCACTAATATTACGTGTATATTTGTTTAATTATTATTAAGATTCCGTTAATTCCGCGTACAACAACTTGAAGGTCCTAATTCAGTTTCACAGTTCGACACCTTCATGTAACTAACAATAAGTTCATACCCCTACGCTTTTATGATTTTTAACGTTTCCAGGGGGATACAAGCCAAATACAAATGATTTTTGCGAATTTATGCAAAAGAATTTCACATGATTAAAACTTATGCAATTGATACAACTAAAATATCACCCGATTTTATAAAATATTTGTGATATTATATCCCTTTTGTAACATGCTGAGCATAACGGGCGTTTTCAGCTTACAACCATAATTGCAAAGTTTTCAGATGAATACATGAACCAAGTATATAACGGTATAGTTTGGAATTTCAATACACGATTTTACAAATTCAGAGTTTATACATTAACAGGCATATAAACTATGACAAACTTAGTTTATGATATACATTACTACTTTCGAATTTCAAGAGTGCAACATTATATAATTATTTAAGTATAATTATTGCTACATTAAAAGTATACAAACGAATTCAAATACAAGAGAATAACACATAACTACGCGTAAGCTAGTTAATACGGGATTGTGAGACATCTCTTTAATTGTACCCTTCAGGGTACATGTTAAATCCTATCATTTAGTGTAACCAGGGTCTCCTGGAGGGAGAGCGTGAGATTTGTGAATAGATCTATTCGGGACTGACAATCCCACAACTGAACTGCTAGCTACAGTTAGGCAGACATGCCTGGGGTGACAAATATCATACCGTTCGACGCCTGAAGAACGTCGTAGAGGTCACTAGTCATATCAAGCATGGTTATATGACTCACAATGGTATAAACTAACCTTTGTTTACGGGATATCATTCTTCTTTAGTTTTATTTTAATTAATAGAACTACTTTACATTACACTGAAGGATTCCAGAGGATACAACACATGGTTTTATTTTAAATAATACAACTACTATACATACTGGTGGTAACCAGGGTTTTCAAACAGAACATTCCATACATTACTGGTGGTAGCCAGAGTTTTCATACAAAGGGTTTACATTCAAAACAATGATATACAATACAGCTGGTGGTAACCAGGCATACAAACTAATACTTGATACATTACTATAGAGCACAGTAACAAACATATATGTCAGAAAATATTGGATTTTCTTAGGAAGCATACAAACATTTTTATAGATTCAATGACAGGTTTTCACTACAAAAACATTTTATGAACTCACCAGCTTAATGTTGATACTCTTTCAAAAATCACTTGTATTCTCAGGAAATCAGTAGACATGTACTCCAGCAGGCTTTTGAGAAGACGGAGTGTATAAAGTCACGTCTTTTATATTTTGTTATACTTTTGATGTATACAAACTATGTATCAAACAGATGTATATACCTATATTTCAATGTAATGGTTGTCTTTACTTTCATTACTATGATGCATTTGTTGTGATACTGTACATGACGTCCTCCGCCCCCGAACGTCTGCCGTTTTGGTTTGGGGTGTAAGAGATTGGTATCGGAGCTATTGTTTATAGTGAACTAAGTATACCGAACCTTACATGGTATACAACTATAAACGCTAAGGGGCCGAAGTGCTCTGAACTAAAAGCATACTTTCTAAAATATAAGTATCTTATATGAAGTATACAAATATATATACATACCAGAATCAACATCGCAAGTAGAACAAAACAAAAGTATTGGGATGTTGTACACCGCAGTTAAACCTAGATAGTTATGTAATCATGTCTGGAATCAATATAGCCTGATCAACTATATTTATTTGAGACATGACCGACATGTGTTTGGGAGTGACTGAGGTGTTGCAACAAGCCTAAAACTTACCAAGCTATATACAACAAGAGATCGATAGAACAAAATATACAACATTAAAATACTATAGGAGTATTTTAGCTAGAGCCGAACTCAGTATAGAGAGTTATTCCAAGTGTTGCTACTTATTTCTTTCTAGCGATAGTTTACTTGTTTTGGTAGCCTTTCTTTGTATATCGCTTAGTAGAACACTTTATCTATTAGGTTGAGATATATCTTGTTTCATATCTCTTGATTTTAGGGGACTTACCATCCTCTTCTTCTTGATTCTTCTAGAATAAGATACCTCCGAGGAAGAGACCCATCAGAAAGAACAACAATTGCCCGACAGATCCGCAGCCGCCACCTCCTCAGTACGACCCAACTGTCTTCCAAGTAGCTATGACGGCCGTCGTGGCTGCTGCAATTTCACGGATCAATGCTAGCGGTACAAGTGGGGCGGGTAGTGGTGCCCCTACGTCCAACCTCAGTGACAGCCATGGTCACACACGGGAATATACATACAAAGAATTTTCAAATACCAAGTCGCGGTCTTTCAATAGCACTGGAGGTGTCATTTCCCTAACTTGATGGTTCGAGAAGACCAAGTCGATCTTTGAGATATGTGCTTGCCCGAAATCCATCAAGGTGAAGTTTGCGGCGTGTACCTTCACCGACAGGGTACTAACTTGGTGGAATGGTCAAGTCAAATCCCTAACTCTTTCGGTGGCTAACGTCATGAGTTGGGAGGATCTAAAAGAACTAATGCTCGCTGAGTACTGCCCACGATGTGAGATGCAGAGGCTTGAGGAGGAGCTCTGGAATTTAAAGATGAAAGGCTCCGACATTGCTACTTACACTGAGAGATTCTGATGTTGCTCTTCTCTTCGTGGGAATGGTCACCCCGGAGAGCAAGAAAGTACAAAGATACATTTGGGGATTAACAAACCCAACTCAGGGGAATGTCCTGGCTGCAAGACTGCTGACTTTTGATAGTGCCAAAAGGTTGGCTCGGACTTTGATTGATCATGGAGATCGCCAGGATCCCATGCCAGCTGTCCACGAACCACCCAAAGAGAGCAGTGGAATGAAAAAGTTCTGGAATAAGCGCAAGGACAAGTCTTCGCAGAAGCCCTCCAAGAAGCAACAGATAGTGGAAGTTCATGCCGCTACTACTCCTGTTACTGCCCCCCACAACTCAAGCACCTGGAAGTAGATATGGTAGAAACCTCCCAAGGTGTGACAAGTGTAACTTCCACCGTCATGGGCCGTGTTGTGAAATGTGTTGCAACAGTTGTGGCAAGAAGGGGCACACAACTCGTTTTTGCAAGACACAAGCCCAACCAACCAATTAGGCTCCTGGAGCGGGAGTTGGTCAAGCCTGCTATGGCTATGGTGAGATCGGGCAATTCAAGAGAATTTGCCCAAAGGCAACGGCTAGAAACCCACGGAGACTGCTAGCTATGGGCCAGGAGGAGGCTATCGCTGATCCCACCATAGTAACGGGTACGTTCCTCCTCGACAACTCTTATGCATGCATTCTTTTTGATAGTTGTGCGGAGAGAAGTTTTGTTAGTCATGCATTCAAGCATCTACTCAAGCATAAATCCCAACCTCTAACCGAAACCTTTACCGTCGAGATGGCTAACGGTAAGAAAGAGAGCACTGACGATGTATTCATAGGCTGTACCCTCACCTTAAATGATTATTCCTTTCCTATCGATCTTATGCCGGTCTCCATTAAAAGCTTCAATGTCATTATCGGCATGGACTGGTTATGTCTCCATCGTGCCAATATTCTTTATTTCGAGAAAGCCATTCGCCTTAATCTGCCTAATGGCGAATCCCTCGTCATTTATGGTGATAAACTTAGCAAAGACCTCCATATCATATGATGCATCAAAGCCCAAAAATATATGTGAAAAGAGTGTCAAGCGTTCCTACCCCATGTCATTAATGAAAAGTAGGAAGTTGAAGATCTCGAGAGCATCCCTGAGGCCTACAACTTTCCTGATATCTTCCCCAAAATCCCTCCCGAACACCAAGTCGAGTTCAGAATCGACTTAATCCCCGAAGCCACTCCTATAGCTAAATCCCCTTACCGTCTAGCGCCGGCAGAAATGCAAGAGTTATCCACCCAGCTCAATGAACTGCTCAAGAAAGGATTCATTAGACCGAGCTTCTCACCCTGGGGAACCCCAATCCTGTTTGTGAAAAAGAAGGATGGATCCTTTCGGATGTGTATATATTATCGCGAACTCAACAAGCTCACCATCAAGAATCGCTATCCCCTTCCCCGAATCGACGACCTCTTCGATCAACTACAAGGAGACTATTACTTTTCAAAGATAAACCTAAGATCAGGGTACCATTAGTTGTGAGTCCATGAGGGTGATTTTCCTAGGACAACATTTCGGACTTGGTATGGTCACTACGAGTTTGTAGTGATGCTCATTGGTCCAACCAACGCACTGGAGGTATTCATGGATTTGATGAATCGGGTGTGCCGCCCCTTCCTAGACAAGTTTGTGATAGTATTCATTGATGATATACTTGTCTATTCCCGAAGCGAGGAAGACCATAGACAGCACTTGAGGCTAGTACTAGAAACTTTGCGGGAGGAGAAACTGTATGCAAAATTCTCTAAGTTTGAATTCTGGATCGGAAAGGTAACTTTCCTTGGTCACGTGGTTAGCGAGGAAGGCATAAACGTGGACCCTTACAAAATCTAGGCGATTGAGAATTGGTCAGCACCGAAGACGCCCATAGAAATCCGTCAATTCTTGGGTCTCGCTGGCTATTATCGCAGGTTTATCCAAAATTTCTCTAGGATTGTTAAGCCTTTGACCACCCTAACTCAGAAAGGTGTACCCTTTAGTTGGGGAGAAAAGCAAGACACTACTTTTCAAACATTGAAGCGGGCCTTGTGTAGCACACCTATCCTGTCTCTGCCCGAAGGGACGGAGGACTTTGTTGTCTACTGCGATTCGTCCAATCAGGGCCTAGGCCGCGTGCTCATGCAGCGAGGAAAAATCATTGCTTATGCCTCGAGAGAGCTAAAAGCACACAAAGTCAATTATACAACTCATGATCTAGAGTTGGGAGCAGTGGTCTTCGCATTAAAGATATGGAGACATTGTTTCTACGGAACCAAGTGCACTGTCTTCACCGACCATAAGAGCCTGCAACACATCTTCGATCAGAAGAAATTGAACATGAGGCAATGGAAATGGGTGGAGCTACTCAATGATTATGAGTGTGAGATACGCTATCATTCGGGCAAGGCCAATGTGGTAGCAGACTCCCTCAGCCAGAAAGAGTACTCAGGTCGCAGAGTGAAGGCACTGACAATGACCATCCATTCCCATCTATCCACTCAGATTAGAGAGGCTCAGCTGGAAGCCTTGAAACCAGAGAACATGTCAGATGAAGCTTTGAGGGGAATGGAAAAGAACTTAGAGATCAAGGGTGACAGATTCTATTATTTCATGGACCAGATCTGGACCCTAAAGTTCGGCGGTTACAGAGAGATTGTCATGAGCGAAGCTCACAGGACTCAATACTCCATTCACCCAAGTTCGGATAAGATGTATCCGGATCTCAAAAAGCTCTATTGGTGGCCAAACATGGGAGCAGAGATCGCTACCTTCGTGGGCAAGTGCCTGACTTGCGCCAAGGTGAAGGTTGAATATCAAAAGCCCTAAGGTCTACTTCAACAACCATAAATACCTGAGTGGAAGTGGGAAATGATTGTGATGGATTTCATCACTAAGTTACCCAGGTATCCGAGTGGGTACGATACCATCTGGGTAATTGTAGATCGATTGACTAAATCCGCCCACTTCCTTCCAATCAAAGAAACCTTCAAAATGGAAAGGCTGACACGAATATACATTCAAGAGATAGTCTATCTACATGGTGTGCCTGTGTCCATTATCTCTGATCAGGATAGCAGATTCACCTCGAGATTTTGGAAGTCACTGCAGAAGGCTCCTGGAACTAAGACATGTTGAGAGCATGTGTTATAGACATTACTAAGTCGTGGGACACCCATTTACGCTTGGTCGAGTTCTCCTACAACAACAGCTACCATACCAATATCAAGGTTGCGCCTTTTGAAGCCCTCTATGGTCGTAAGTGCAGATCCCCTCTGTGCTGGGCTGAGGTGGGTGACACGCAGCTAGCCAAGGGTCAATTCCCCGACAACACTCTCACAGGCCCGAAGATCATTCGCGAAACCACCGAAAAGATCGTACAAATCAGGGAACGTCTGAAAGCCTCTAGGGATAGGCAAAACAACTACGCCGACAGACGACGAAAACCCTTGGAGTTCCAGGTTGGTAACCGTGTTATGTTGAAGGTCTCACCCTAGAAGGGCGTGATATGCTTTTGGAAGCGTGGAAAGCTAAATCTAAGATTCATTGGGCCGTTCGAGATTCTCGCTAGTATCGGTCTCGTCGCATACAAACTTCTTTTACCCCAAGAGCTTAGAAACATTCATCCCGTCTTCCATGTATCGAACCTTAAAAAGTGACTATCCGACGAAACCCTTTTGATCCCTCTTGATGAGATCGAGATCAACGAGAACCTTAATTTCATGGAAGAACCAGTCGAAATCATGGATTGGGAAGTCAAACGAACACAACAAAGTCGCATACCGATAGTGAAGGTCCGCTGGAATACCAAGCGGGGACCTGAATTCACTTGGGAGCGGGAAGATTCAATGCAACAGAAGTACCCTAATCTTTTTTGGAGTCCATGATTTGTATTCTATGTTAGAATTTTGGGATGAAATTCCCTTTATCGGGGGGATGATGTGACAACCCGAACCTTTTTCCGTTAACATTAGCCCGATTCTGTTAATAAATCTGGAGTTTTATTTTGTTCCTTCAAAATTCTTATGGTTTGGAAAATCATTTAAGTTACATACTGAAATTTTATATAAGAGTCGGAACCAAAAATCGCATGAAAACACGAGTTACTTAGAAAATCAGCGAATCCGACCTGACCGGTGTTCACGGCCGTGAACCCGATCACGGCCATAAACCCGATCACGACCGCAAACCTGTTCATGGCTGGTGCTCCCCACCACTAACCATGAACTCATCCTATAAATATGTGCTCCTACCCCTCATTTACACTTTTCTCGCCGAAAACACCCCCATTCTCTCTCTAACCTCTTAACCGCAAACACAAAAATATCCCCTCTTTCTTCTGAAATTCATCAAAAATCACCTTTGGCTGTTGTTGTGGAGCCTCTAAAACGTGTTTTTCATCAAATCTGGTGTTGTTGTTCTTGAGTTTACGACCGCCAACCCTTCAAATCTTCAAATCTTTAAAGGCCGAAATCAATTCACGGATGTGAACCCTTCAAACATTCATATTTTCTTCAAGAACACCGTTCACGACTGTAAACCATTCAAGAGGCTGTTCACGGCTGAGAACAATTCACAACCGAGAACAGTTCACGACCACAAACCTCTCCAAGTCGTGAACTTGGCTGAAAACCGCTTTTTCCGATTCAATCGAGTCCCGGTAACATTCCTAAACCAAAAGCAAGTGTTTTTCCAACACTATAATTAATGTTTTCACTAATATCATGCGTATATATGTTGAATTATTATTAGGATTCCGTTAATTCCGCCTACAACAACTTGAAGGTCCTCATTCAGTTTCATAGTCCGACACCTTCACGCAACTAACAGTGAGTTCATACCCCTACGCTTTTATGATTTTTAACATTTTCAAGGGGGAATACAAGCCAAATACAAATGATATTTGTGAATTTATGAAAAAGGATATCACAGGATTAAAACGTATGCAATTGATACAACTAAAAGATCACCCGATTTTATAAAATAATTGTGATATTTTATCCCTTTTGTAACATGTTGAGTATAAGGGGCGTTCTCGGCTTACAACCATAATTGCAAAGTTTTCGGATCAATACATGAACCAAGTATATAACATTTCATGCAAACTAATAGGTATAGTTTGGGATTTCAATACACAGTTTTACAAATTCAGAGTTTATACATTAACATGCATGTAAACTATGGTAGACTTAGTTTATGATATACATTACTACTTTCGAATTTCAATAGTACAACATTAGATAATTATTTAAGTATAATTATTGCTACATTACAAGTATACAAACGGATTCAAATACAAGAGAACAATACATAACTACGCGTAAACTAATTAATACCGGATTGTGAGACATCTCTTCAATTGTACCCTTCGGGGTACACGTTAAATCCTATAATTTAGTGTAACCAGAGTCTCCTGGAGGGAGAGCATGAGATTTGTGAATAGATCTATTCGGGACTAACAATCCTACAACTGAACTGCTAGCTACAGTTAGGCAGACATGCCTGGGGTGACAAATATCATATCGTCCGACTCCTGAAGAATGTCGTAGAGGTCACTAGTCATATCAAGCATGGTTATATGACTCACAATGGTATAAACTAACCTTTGTTTATGGGATATCATTCTTCTTTAGTTTTATTTTAATTAATAGAACTACTTTACATTACACTGGAGGATTCCAGATGATACAGCACATGGTTTTATTTTAAATAATACAACTACTATACATACTGGTGGTAACCAGGGTTTTCAAACAGAACATTCCATACATTACTGGTGGTAGCCAGAGTTTTCATACAAAGGGTTTACATTCAAAACAATGATATACAATACAGCTGGTGGTAACCAGGCATACAAACTAATACTTGATACATTACTATAGAGAACAGTAACAAACATATATGTCAGAAAATATTGGATTTTCTTAGGAAGAATACAAACATTTTTATAGATTCAATGACAGGTTTTCACTACAAAAACATTTTATGAACTCACCAACTTAATGTTTATACTCTTTCAAAAATCACTTGTATTCTCAGGAAATCAGTAGACATGTACTCCAGCAGGCTTTTGAGAAGACGGAGTGTATAAAGTCACGTCTTTTATATTTTATTATACTTTTGATGTATACAAACTATGTATCAAACAGATGTATATACCTATATTTCAATGCAATGGTTGTCTTTACTTTGATTACTATCATGCATTTGTTGTGATACTGTACATGACGTCCTCCACCCCCGAACGTCTGCCGTTTTGGTTTGGAGGTGTAAGAGATTGGTATCAGAGCTATTGTTTATAGTGAACTAAGTATACCAACCTTACATGGTATACAAATATAAACGCTAAGGGGCCGAAGTGCTCTGAACTAAAAGTATACTTTTTAAAATATAAGTATCTTATATGAAGTATACAAGTATATATATGTTGGGTTTTGAGCAATCTAACACTTCCTAAGTGTGCATGCAACCCTAATAAACCTTGGATCTATGTTTGTCTAAATACATGCAAAATAATAATTTTCCAATGTTCATAACCTATCTAACATGGCATGGGGAACATTTAAACATAAAAGAGTTAGATGAGATTACATACCTTTTTTATGAGATTGATTCTTTGGAGTTTGAGAGCCAAGCACCAATAATGTGAATGCCTCAAATGGAATCACAAATCACCACAAACACTTGGAAAACTTTGAGAGAGTGTATACACACATAGAAAATTGGCTACACACACAAAACCACACTAATTCACTAGTTGCCATTTCATGCACCATAAGCATGCTTATATAGTGTACATGGTTAGGGTGAAACCCTAATAACCCATGACCTTTCCTTTTCCAAGGATCCATGGGTTAAAAGCTCCATGGATCATCCATGGACTTCCATCCAAGCCTAGCCCATTAACAAATGAGTGTTAGCCCACACCATATAAAACCAATAGCCCATAATCTAATTAGTCTTCCTTTTAATCTTTAAATTAATTCATAATTAATTTGAGACTAAGACTAATTAAATAACATAACCTCATATTAATATATTATAACTTATAATATATTAATAAACATATGTGTATAACTCTCATAAAATTATCCATAAATTGTTCGGGTGAAATGCAACCCAAATGGACCATGCCGGGTCGGGTCAAGTATATACCAAATAAGTTACGGACTTAGACACCTTATCCAACAATATACATACCAGAATCAACATCACAAGTAGAACAAAACAAAAGTATTGGGATGTTGTACACCACCGTTAAACCTGGATAGTTATGTAATCATGTATGGAATCAATATAGCATGATCAACTATATTTATTTGAGACATGACCGACATGTGTTTGGGAGTGACTGAGGTGTTGCAACAAGCCTAAAACTTACCAAGCTATATACAACAAGAGATCGATAGAACAAAACATACAACTTTAAAATACTATAGGAGTATTTTAGCTAGAGCCAAACTCAGTATAGAGAGTTATTCCAAGTGTTGCTACTTATTTCTTCCTATCGATAGTTTACTTGTTTTGGTAGTCTTTCTTTGTATGTGATGGATACGTGGGTTGCTACCGAGAGACCGAGTTCTATCGTCAAGGTTTCGATAGTGAGTGAGTTTCCAAATATTTTCCCCGAATAGTTACTGGGTGTGCCTCCCGAGAGGCAAGTGGAGTTCTGGATTGATTTGGTTTCGGGAGCGGCGCCTATCACCAAGGCACCTTATCCCCTTGAGCCATTAGAGATGTAGGAGTTATCCTCATTGCTCCATGAGCTGTTGGGGAAGGGAATTATCAGATTGAGTAACTCGCCGTGGGGAGTGTCGATCCTTTTTGTCAAGAAAAAGGATGGTTCACACCGGATGTGCATTGATTACCGGGAGTTGAACAAGTTGACGGTCAAGAACCGTTATCCACTTCCGAGGATCGACGATTTGTTCGATCGGTTGCAGGGGGGCGTCTTGGTTTTCCAAAATCAATTTGAGGTCTGGATATCATCAGATGAGATTCCGTGAGGAGGATTTCCAGAAAACGAGCTTTAGGACTCGTTATGGGCACTACGAGTTTGTGGTGATGCCTTTTGGGCTTACCACGCACTGGCAACGTTCATGGATCTCATGAACCAAGTGTGCAAGCCTTAGTTGGATCTATTGGTGATTGTGTTCATTGACGATATCTTGGTGTATTCGAGGTCCAGAGAGCAGCATGATGAGCATATGAGAGAGATTCTTGGGGTTTTGAGATCAGAGAGGTTTTATGCCAAATTCTCCAAGTGTGAATTCTGGTTACGAGAGGTCTAGTTCCTGGGACATCTCATTAATCAGAATGGGATATTGGTCAACCCGGCCAAGATTGAGGCCATTATGCAATGGGAGGTGCCGAGATCCCCATCCGATATCAGGTGTTTTCTGGGATTGACCGGCTACTATCGGAGATTTATCAGAGATTTCTCCAAGATTGTCGTTCCCCTCACCAAGTTGACCCGAAAGGGTGTTACTTTTATTTAGGGTACCGAGAATCAGGCCTCATTTGAGACGTCTCGCTATAGATTGTGTCAAGCCCTGATGTTAGCCCTCCCTGAGGGAGTGGAGGACTTTGTGGTATATTGCGATGCATCTATATCAGGGATGGGTGTGGTGCTGATGCAGAGGGGGCACATGATAGCATACGCATCGAGGTAGTTAAAGCCTCACGAGACGAGATATCCCACCCACGATCTAGAGCTGGGGGCGGTGGAGTTCGCCCTCACGATCTGGCGCCACTATTTGTATGGGGTTCGGTGTACCATATACGCGGACCACAAGAGCATGAAGGATCTCATGGATTAGCCCAACCTAAACATGAGACAAAGGATATGGTTGGATGTGATGAAAGAGTATGACTGCGAGATCCTGTATCACCCAGGAAAGGCTAATGTGGTAGCCGACACCTTTAGCCTTAGAGCCGAGAGTGCTCCAATCCGAGATGTGTGTATGAGGATGACAGTGATGACTCTGGTATTCGATACCATTCGAGAGGCCCAGGTGGAGGCTGTGAGACCGGAGAACCACAAGAGGGAGTAGGTGATTGGGCAGGTATCTGAGTTTGTGACGGACAATCGTGGGCTTATGACTTTCCGAGGGCGGATTTGGGTGCCCTATATAGGAGGAGCTCGGCATATACTGATGGAGGAGGCGTATAGCTTGAGATTCTCGATCCATCCCAGGGCCACTAAGATGTATTTGGACCTGAAGAGAGATTACTGGTGGCCCTGTATGAAAAGGGATGTTGCTTGGGTAGTTGAGAGGTGCTTTACTTGCCGTCGGGTTAAAGCGGAGCACCAGCGTCCACATGGTCCATTGCAGCCTCTCAAGATTCCCCAGTGGAAGTGGGAACAGATTTCTATGGACTTTATCACCAAGTTACCGAGGACTGCTCGTGGAGTTGACGCGATTTGGGTGATTGTGGACCAGCTGACGAAGAGCGCTCACTTCCTTGCTATCAGTGAGAGTTCTTATGCAGAGAGATTGGCCGAAATTTATGTGAGACAGGTGGTAGCTTGGCATGGAGTGCCGACCTCGATAGTGTCATATCGAGATGTGTGTTTCACTTCTAGGTTCTGGAAGAAATTTCATGAGGAGTTGGGTACCCGTTTACATTTCAATACCACTTACCATCCGCAGACAGATGGGCAGAGCGAGCGGACGATTCAGACGCTTGAGGACATTCTGCGAGCATGTGTTATGGATTTCAGAGGAAGTTGGGACACTTATTTACCCTTGGTTGAGTTTTCTTACAACAACAACTATCATTCGAGTATTGGTATGCCTCCCTTTGAGCTTCTTTATGGGAGAAGGTGTCAGACTCCCATTTTTTGGGTAAAGGTAGGGCAACGAGTGATGGGTGGCACTGATATAGTGCTGAAGACGAATAAGCAGGTTCAACAGGTCAGATAGAGGTTACTGACGGGCCATAGTCGCTAGAAGACTTGTGCAGATAGGGGACGATCCGAGCTGGAGTTCCAGGTCAGAGATTTTGTACTCCTGAAGGTATCCCCTTGGAAAGGGATGATCCGATTTAGGAAACGGGGCAAGCTGGGGCCCTGATTCATCGTCCCTTTTAGAATAGCCGCCAAAGTGGGTAAGGTAGCATACTGGTTAGCGCTACATGCAGAGTTGATTCAGATCCATAACACCTTCCAAGTGTCTAATTAAGGAAGTGTGTAGCCTATGATATGGAAATGGTGCCATTAGAGGACATTCAGGTGGATGCGAGCCTGAATTATATTGAGAGGCCAATTGAGATCATGGATCAAAAGGTGAAGGTTCTGAGGAACAAAGAGGTGTCCCTGATTTAGGTCCAGTGGCAACATCGGAGAGGGTCCGAGTTGACTTGGGAGCTGGAGTTCGAGATGTGAGAGCAGTACCCTAAGTTATTTCCAGAGCATAACTTCGAGGGAGAAGTCTGATTCTAGTGGGGGATAATTTTAACATCCGTACTTCCATGTATATTATTTATTTATTTATTTTGAGGACTATTAAGCTACTAGACGAGTTGCTGCTACAACTCGTCGAGTAGAGTCGCGTTATGCCATGTGGGATTAATGATCTACTCGACGAGTCAGAGAGTCGACTCGCCGAGTAGACTTTGTGAAGAGAAACCCTAAATCCCCAGCTTTGGGGCCTATTTAAGGGCACTTATAGCCTCATTTGCGGCTCATCAGCTGCTTTCCTTCACTGAGAGAAACCCTAATCGTCCTTTGAGCTAATAGAGAGAGTGTGTGAGATAATTTTGAGTATCTTGGTGCATTTTTGGAAGAGAAGAGAAGGATTCCAAGCAAGGAACAAGATGAGGCTGTTAGATCTATTGTTATTCATCCAAGAGTTTCTATAAAAGGTATAAAGTTTATACCTTTCTCATTAGTTGGGTAGATCTCATATTATTTGGAGTTTATGGCTTCTTTTCTATCTAATATTGGGACTTTGAGTATTTTAGACACATATAGAGATTTGGACATCAAATCTGGACCTTTTAAGGTCCCTGTCTAATTCATCCATAAAACAGCCTTGAGTGAAAAACCCTTAATAGAGCATGTTTTTGGCATTTCAAGCCCTAAGTGCCATGCATGAATGTAAAGCTTGTGGCTTTACGTATTAAGCAAGCCTTGAGAGCTTAGATCTAGAGTGTGAGAGGGTTTTCTGCCTTGAAATTGTCTGTTTAAGACATGGGTCTGAATGGACTCGTCGAGTTGATGAGCCGACTCGACGAGTCAGTTAGGGTTTGTCCTGATGAGTTGGCCATGCTATAGCTCGGTGAGTTAGGGGTTTACTCGACGAGCCGGCCCTTCACGAGACTTCTAAGGAGCGAGTGGACTGACGAGTCACAAGAGTGCACTCGGTAAGTCAGGTCAAACCTGGACTGTTGACTCGAGTTTGACTTTTGTTGACTTTAGGGTTTGGTCAGCATGAGTAATAGAGACCATGGAGGGGTAAAATGGTCTTTTAGCCATTCCAAGAGTTAGAGAGAAAGAGAGAATAACCTTTGGTGTATTTGAGTATGAGTAGAGTATTAATAAGAGATAATTACCTTGTGTTAGGCGGAGGCTAGTTCAAGATTTCCGAGTATGGTACTTTTACTTGCTAGCTTACGAGGCGAGTCTTCTCACTATACTTACCATGAGCAGTATCTTTGTGTGACTGAGATGTCTTATGTGCTTATCTGTGTATTGTGATACTTTGAATTTTGTCTTTGTGGTTTATGCTTATCGTTATGGAGTTATTGAGTTGGGGCCAGAGGGTCCACCCGCTTTGTGGGACCGGAGGGTCTCCACTACAACACATTGACCAGAGGGTCGTATTGAGTTAGCCTCGAGTGGCTAATGTGATGTGTGTGGTATTTTGGGTAACTCACTAAGCTTCGTGCTTACCGTTTTATGTGTTATGTGTTTCAGGTAATTTTAAGGATCACGGGAAGGCGCCGACTTGATTGTACACACATCAGAGATTCATTTATGAATGAGAGGATCTTGGAGTTTTGATATATAAACAGTTTTTGGATAAGAGATTTGATGATTTGATATTGTGACATTTTGTGATTTTATTATTGAGCTAAACATGTTTTTAAATTGAAAATTTTGGTTTGAAAATTTACGTTGTTACAAGTTGGTATCAGAGCCTTGGTTTGAGGGATTTGGATGCACCTCTGGGTGTGTTTGGACTCAAACTGAGGATTTGAGAAGAATTTTCAAAAGAAATGAGATTTCTAAAACAATAAAGAGGTTTAAGAGAAAACAAGTTGAAGCGGTGTGTACAATCAGCTAGAGCCCGAACGGTGATTTCCAAAATACCCCTACTTTCGTGTTATAAGATAGTTATGAGATATTTTATTAAAATTTCATGCTAGAGGGTAGGCTAGGTATTCCATATTCTAGGACTAGAGTTGCCTGATTTGTGATGCCTTAGCCTAGGAGATGCTTTTGATCTGTGTTATCTGTTATTTGCTTGAGTATGTGTTGAGTTCCGAGTTGGGAGATAATTCAGGAAGAGATACTTAGATGAGCTTAAGAGGGGTCTATTGAGAGAGTAGTATGTGATTCGTGAGATATAGAGTATTTATGAATTAGAATCCTAGGAGGAGGACTTGGGGTCACTACAGGTGGGGTGTGGAAGGTAGTATTGGGCCCGTACTACTGAAAGCACCCGGTCTGTATGCAATCCAAGTAAGAATCCTAAAAATGCTAAAGAGAAAGTAGGGATGAGTAGTTGAGTGTGAGTATGCTCGAGCGAGTCTCTGATGATTTTGTGTTGTGTTTCAGAGACATCATGGTAGGTACACGCCACACCCTAGGGAGCAGTGGAGTTAGTGATGATGAGATTTGCAAGATGATTCACGACAAGGTGGCCACAGCCATATGAGAGGCTATTCCGGAGATGTTTGGGTCTATTAAGACCACTTTGATCGAGACGTTTGACGAGCGATATGTTGCAGTTTCTAAGGCGGCACTGCAGTTGTCACTGCTACCAGGCCATAAGGAGGTGACTCGTTGCTATACCGGGAATTCAGCAACATGAAGCCACTAGATTTTTATGGGACTCAGGATCTGATTGCTGCGATGAGATGTATTTCTGATATCGAGGGGTGTTTCTACACTTGTTCATGCCCAAACCATTTGAGGGTACGATTCGCGCTGAACCAGCTTCGCTTGGGATCGAAGTATTGGTGGAAGTTTGTGACGAACAGTTTTACTCCTGTAGAGTACGCTGCAGTGACTTGGTAGAGGTTCACTGTGATGTTCCGAGATAAGTATGTTCCCCCGGTGGAAAGGGAACGGTTAGACCATGATTTTCTGTCTCTCAAGCAGAAGATAGAGTCGGCAACCGAGATTACTCGGATGTTGCTGGAAATTCTCTTACATATCATGTCTATTTTTTGGTTCAAAATTGCTCAACTACAAAAGAAATGATAATCAATCTCAACCACCTTTGACAGAAAAGATCTCTCAGGTAATGAATTTTCAAAAGGTAAGTGTCTCATGGCTCAAATCATCGAGTTTCATGTTGAAGCACCAAGGGATAGTATCAGTACGTTTGATGCCGACATTTCTCAAGCCGCCACAAACTCTAAGTCTCGGGACTGGGACTCAGCCTCAACGTATCAGGGTAAAGAACATATTTGGTATTTAGATAGTGGTTGTTTAAGTCACATGATAAGTTTTAAGTCACTTTTGGATGCCTTTGTAAGGAAGGATGGTCCAACTGTTACATATGGAGACAATGGCAAGGGAACTACAAAGGGTATGGAACCATCAAGTGCAATTCTATTGTATTCGAGAATGTTTCGCACGTAAAAGGTCTTCAGCACAATCCTATCTTAATTAGCCAACTGTGTGACGCTGACTATGAAGTTCACTTTAATAAGAAGGAAGGAAATGTTGTTGATCAAAAGAATGTCACTGTACTTACTACAAATAGATAGAATTACATTTATGTTTTGGACATGTTTTCCGCAGACAATTCTCGTCGATGCTGCTTCTTTTCTCGTGCTCAGCCTCATCTAAATTGGCTCTGGCACAAGAGACTATCTCACTTGAATTTCAAGAACATATCAAAGATTTATGAGAATCGGCTTGTGCGAGGAGTTCCAAAGATGCACTTTGTCAATAATAAATTATGTCCAACATGTGAAAAAGGATTTCTTTCTTGGTGTTACATCCCAAATATCATGTATGAGATTTAATGCTTTAAAGATGAATTATTCTTTGGAACTTGACGAGTTGATGGACTCAGACTCGACGTGTTGGAAGCTCTCTACTCGACGCATTGTTTAGAAAAACTCGATGAGTTGACGACTATTTATGAAACCCTAATTTTCAGGGTTTTGCACCCTATTTAAAAAACTTATGACTCATTTGTGGGCTCCTCATTGTCCCATCAGTCCTGAAAAAACCCTAATCAGGCCCCTTTCCCCATTTTGAGTGTGTGAGAGTTTTTAGAGTGTTCTTTGGTGGTTTTCTTGAAGGAAATGAAGTTGGTGGTGCATAGCTGAAGAGAGGAGCTTTAGATCCGAGAGTTTCAATGTTGTTGCAGCCATTTGAAGGTATAAAGTCGATATCTTTATCATCCTTTTATTAGATCTCTTCTTTTAAAAGTTTATGGCCATTATTAGCTTATGTTTGGGTCAATATTGGATTTGAGCGTGTCATGAAGCTAAGACTTCAGATATGGACATCTCATGGCCTCCATAGACTTAAAGTTGCCAAATTTATCAAGTCTTGGCCCTCCTTCATGTCCTAAGTCCCTTGATAAGTCTTACTTGAGTGTTTTAGCCCTCTTGATGTCGTGCATGAAAGTAAAGCGTGCAACTTTACGTGGTATTTCAGTCCTAAGGGACCAAATCTATAGTTTAGGGATTTGGTTTTGATTACAAGTGTATGAATGAATTAAGGCTAGGAAAACTCGACGAATTGCTCTGCCAACTTGATGAATTGGATCGAGTTTTCCCATCTTCTGGATACTAAGCAAACTCTGCGAGTTGATGAAATAAGTTGGCGAGGTTGCTAGTGTTTTGCCCGGTTTTCTGAACACTGAAGGAACTCGACAAGTTGATAGATGTACTCGACGAGTTGGGTCAACATGGACTGTTGACCTTGACTGTTAACTTTGACTTTGACCATGGTTGACCAAGTTTGACTTTAAGGGGTATTTTGGGTATTTCGGGATTTTGATAGAATTAGTCTCTTGTTGGTTGTAGGCAGTTGAGTTCGGAGCTGTGATTGAGAGTTGGATTTGCCAGTCAGCACTACTTGTGAGGTGAGTTTTCCTCACTGTACTAAAGGGTCGAAAGCACCAAGGTTGGCCCTTTGGATTATTATCCTGGTTATTATATGCTTGTATGTTGTTATGATCTGTTAGATCGGTATCCTGGTAGATAGGATGATACTATGCTTATTGATCCGTAGGATCTGTGCTTGCTTGTTGATTGGTTATGTGGTTATGAGTTATGTATATGTCGACATGTATGTGTGTGGTTGGGTTGAGGCGGTCCTGCTTTGTGCTGAAGGCCAATAGA
This sequence comes from Lactuca sativa, assembly GCF_002870075.4. Lineage (NCBI taxonomy): Eukaryota > Viridiplantae > Streptophyta > Magnoliopsida > Asterales > Asteraceae > Lactuca > Lactuca sativa. Next base: position 126,394,240 of record NC_056630.2, on the reverse strand, counting down.
CCCAGGGCAGTCCGAATAGATTGTAAGCCATGCGAGGCGGTCCAGTCGGGCCGAAGACCCGACGAGCAGTCCGGATAGGCTGTAGGCCCTGCGAGACGGTCCAGTCATGCCAAAAGCTCGGGAGAGGTCCAGATAGGTTGTAGGCCATACGAGGTGGTCCGGTCATGCTGAAGGCTCAGTATGCGTGCTGTTATTTGTATATGTTATCTGTTGGGTGTTGGTATTTTGGGGGAACGCACTAAGCTTCAAGCTTACAGTTTTGGTTTATGGCTTCAAGTACTTCAGATGATCGTGGGAAGGCAAAGGCTTGATTGTGCACCTCCTCATATTTTATGTTATGATTTCTGGGAATTACTCTGATGACAAACTATTTTGAAAACAATTTGTAATAAATGGTTTTTTGGATGTTTGAAAAAGTTTAAAATGTTTGTGAAATTTATGGATGTCACACATGGGTTCTATACACTAGCAAACTCCATATATGAACCCTATGGTCATCAAGGGACCTCAAGGACCCATAAAATTGCCACCTTTACGGAATCACACGATTTCAACTTGCTCAAACATAAAGATAAAGGGACAAAAACTTAGATCTAGCAACCTAGAACAATAAAGTTTGGATCTTGAACACTTAAAAAGGTCCAGAGGTGCCTATTTGAAGTCCTAAAGCTTGCCAAGATGCTTACAACACTATGAAGCCTTCTTATTCCTTCAAAAACAACCAAAAGCAACAAGATGAGCTCAAAAATAGACGAGAGGGATTAGGGTTTCTTCAAGGGGGTTTAGGAAGTGATGGAGGCTGAGGGTGAAGCAAACCCTACCCCCCACTTCCTTTTAATAGGGTCCAAGTCCAAAAATTAGGCTTTGCCCCTGATCAGGTATAATGTCATGATGATCATAGTTTCACATCATGACACTTAAATGAGACTCACATCTCTTGTGGCCATGTCACGTCATGAAGAGGCTTCCCTCACATCGTTACCCACTCAAAACTCTTATTTTACTTAAAATTTCATACCTCGAGGACCTAGACTTTACTACTCTTCCCAACTTGAATCAGACTTCATCCTCGAAGTTCGATGCCACAAACAACTCAGGCTAATGCTCCCACATCTCCTCCCCAGGTTCCCAAGTCCACTTGGAACCCCTCCGGTGTTGTCATTTCACCTTCACCGAGACGACCGCCTTGTTGCGCAAGGTCTTTATATTTCTATCGAGAATCGTATCGATCTATCTACATAATTCAGGTGCTCATCAACCTGAATTTTGTCCAAAGGCACCACTACAGAATCATCAACCAAACATTTCCGCGGTTAAGAGACATGGAAAGTGTTGTAATTATGAATAAGCTTATCAGAAAGATCTAATCGATACACAACCTTGCCCACCCGAGTGATAATATTGAAGGGACCAATATACTCAGGGCCAACTTGCCCCGCCTCCTAGAACCAGATGATACCAATGTTTTAAAAACCGGTTTTTTAGTTGAACCGGTATAGTGACCGGTTCCCGGTTCAACCGGTTTAACCGGTTCGACCGCTGGGTGAACCGGTTTCTATATTTTTCATGTTTTTTTCTGTTTTCCTACACATACCTACATATATAAATTATGAATTTGATGTTTAAAAGTTTAAACATTAAAAATACATTAAAATAACATATAACCATAAGTTTTAGTGTTTTATATCAATCCATATATGTCAAAAAGAAAATAAAGTATAATACCGAAACAAAATATAATTTTAGATGAATGCAAACACATCAAAAAAATTTATAAAATTTATCATATGTTTTTATTTAGCAAAAACTAAATAGATTTGAAAAAAATCACCAAAGTTTATTATGTAAATGGTTTTTTTTTCTTGTGGTTTTATTAGGTGTAACCGGTTCAACCGGTTTATTTTGACCGGTTCAACCGGGTTTTTCTAAAAAACGGACGGTTCAATCCGGTTCATAAATCAATGTAAAACCGGTGATAGTTGAACCGCTCCCTCTCCCGGTTCCCGGTCCAACCGGTTCGACCGGCCGGTTCAAACCGGTTTTTAAAACATTGGATGATACCTTTCCAAGGTGACAGTTTTAGAAGCATAAAATCTCCGACCTGAAACTCGAGGTCTAAATGTAACCGATTAACATAACTCTTTAGGGGGCGATGCGTGTTTTGCAGCCGATCGTGCACCTACTGTATCAACTCAGTGGTATTGAGTACCACCTTAGTACTTCCCATAACTTGATGTCCGACCTCGCCCCAACAAACCAAGGTCCAACCTTTCCTCCTGTAAATCATATCGAAGGGAGGTCGATCAATACTAGTGTGATAATTGTTGATGTAGGATAACTCGACCAATGGAAGATAAGTATCCTAGCTCCTACCAAAGTATAACAAACATGTCCTGAGTATATCCTCGAGCGTCTGAATAGTCTGCTCACTCTGTGTGTTATCCTGAGGGTGGTATACGGTGTTGAAAAGTAGTTGAGTACGCAAATCCTCATGTAACTTCCTTCAACACTTGGAGGTGAAAGGAACATCACAATCAGAAACCACAAAAATTGGAACCCCATGTGGAACAACTACCACCATGATGTAGACGTCAACCAACTTCTCAGTGTAAATGCTCTCAACAATACGGAAAAAATGAGCACTCTTGATCAATTTATCAACAATGACCTAGATAGAATCAACCCCACAAGTCGTCCTCGACAACTTTCTAATAAAATCTGTGGTGATCTCTTCCTACTTCCACATGGGAATGGGTAATGGCTGAATTTTTCCATGGGGTCTATGTTGTTCGGCCTTGACTTTTCGGCAAGTCAAAAACCGCTCCACAAAACATGATATATCCCTCTTCATGCAAGGCCACCAGTAACTCAATCCTAAGTCTCTATACATCTTTGTGGCCCTTGGATGGATCCAAAACTTCGACTGGTGAACTTCCTCTAATAATGTCTGTCTAACCCCACCAGCAATCGAAACCCATACTTTGCTGCACTGAGTCAATAATCCCCACTATCCCTGTCAAATAATGAAATATGGCTCCTAATTCTTTCTTCATTCTAATTCTCTCTCTTCAACCATTCTACTTGTACCTTCTTGATCAGATCTATCAGTGGTGAAATGATAACCATCCTCAAACGTAGATCTATGATGGATGTATTAGCTACCTTGCAAATCAAGGCATTAGAGACTTAGGATTGAGTTACTGGTGGCCATCTTTTGCACATCCTCATCTCTGACCCGAAACCCATACTTTGTACCATAACGAGTCCCGATGGCCATCTTCTATACATCCTCATCTCTGACCCTCATATGATGATAACTCGATCTCAAATAAATCTTGAAGAACCAAGATGCAACCTGAAGCTGATCAAATAAATCATTTATCCTCGAAAGTGGATAACGGTTCTTCATCATCAGCTTTTTCAACTCTCGATAGTCAATGCACATCATGTATGAACCATTCTTCTTTTTCACACACAAAATCAGTGCTCCCCATAATGAACTGCTCGCTCTGATGAATCCCTTGTCTAATTGCTCATGTAGCTGTGTAGACAGCTCCTGCATCTCTAGATGACCTAAGCGATAGGGTGCCTCGACTATCGGTGTCACACCCAAAATCAAAGCAACCTAAAACTCAACCTGCCTCTCAGGAAGCACTCATGATAAACCCTTGGTAAACACATCGGGGAACTCCCGAACATTAGCATATCACTCACAGTCTTCTTACTCTTAACTCGCAAATTCACCCCATAAGCTAGGAATCTGTAGCACCCCTAATGAATATACCTCATAACTTTCACAACTAAATAGACAGTCGGTCCATGTTGAGCACCCTTGCCATGAATAACCAGTTCTCCCCCACTTGGGGTTCAAACTCTTGCTAACTAGAAGAGAACCGAAAGAGCGAGCGTATTGTGGGTCAGGTGGCTTCCTTCGATTATGATAGTCGTGATTGTTGACTCTGCATCGGCGAGTTTGGGTTCCATATTAAGACACTGTGTGTCATATTCTGATAAAAAAGGCTCACAATTTAAGGTTCTCCATTCATCCCGGGGCAATGAAGATGTATAGGGATCTTCGTCCTGATTATTGGTGGCCTTGCATGAAGTGGGATGTGGTTTGGTACATGGAGCGTTGCTTGACTTGTAGGAAAGTCAAGGCCGAGCATCAGCGTCCTCACGACAACATGTAGCCGTTGGAGATTCTTGTATAGAAATGGGAGGACATCACTATAGATTTTATCACGAAGCTTCGCAGGATTGCGTGTGGAGTGGATTTGATTTGGGTCATCGTGGATCGTTTAACCAACATAACACATTTCATCCTGAACCAGAAGAGTATTCCAGCAGAGAAGTTGGAAAAGATTTATATCAGGGAGGTTGTGACATGTCATGGGGTGTCGGTATCGATGGTTTCTGATAGAGATGTTCGGTTTACTTCCAGGTTCTAGAAGAGGTTCCATAATGAGTTGGGCACTCGTCTCCATTTTAGCACAGCTTTTCATCCGCAAACTGATGGTTAGAGTGATCGTACTATTCAGATCCTCAAGGATATTTTGCGGGTGTGTGTTCTGGATTTCAGGGAAAGTTGGGATACATATATTCCGTTAGCAGAATTTTCGTATAACAATAGTTATCATGCGAGCATCGATCGACTTCCTTTCGAGATGCTCTATGGGAGGAAGTGCAGGACCCCGATTTGTTGGGGCGAGGTCGGTCAATGGTTTATGAGGAGTACTGAGGTGGTACTCAAGACCATTGAGTTGATTTAGCAATTTTGGAGCAGGCTCCAAACAATTCATAGTCGGTAAAAGAGTTATGTCGACAGACGCCGATCAGATTTAGAGTTTCAGGTGGGAGATATGGTTCTCCTGAAGGTGTGACCTTGTAAAGATGTCATCCAGTTCAGGAAGCGGGGAAAGCTGGTCCCCAGGTATATTGGTCCTTTCAGGGTCTTGGCCCGGGTAGGCCGGGTTGCAGGGGTGGCTCCACCATTTTGGGGGCTCTAAGCAAATCAAAATTTTGGGGCCCCTTGGACTTTACTATACCGAATGTTATAAACCCTCTCATCTAATAAACATGTTGTTAAAACTCAGAACAAATAAACAAATATCACATTAATTAAAAGTGTTCAAACAACTAATTATACAAAAAAGTACATATTGCCATAGATAATGAAGCATAAGCCATGAGATACTTATGACAAACATGTGGAATAGAAGGATATCCTTTCTCTTTGCATACAACTCAGACTATAATCAAAGGCAAGTTTCCCAGGTTTCTATAATTCATGATCAAAATCAAAAAATATGGGGTATTTTAGGTAATTTACATGGTGAATAAACACCTAAGATGGGGCCTTTTAGATGTTGGTGTGGTCTTGTGATGTTAAAAGCAATCATCCAAGTGTTACCCTAATTATAAATGTAATAATAATTGGTTTTTGGGCCTTTTAGAATGAAAGTTTGGGCCTTAGTCTTGGACCAAACTAGGTAAGGGATAAAATGGTCTTTTTACCTTAAGTATGGATTGAAGGATATAGATTTGAATCTAGTTGTTAATTGGGTATTATTTGATATTGATAGCTCGAGGATTTGACAGAACAACGATGAGGGATTTATCAGTGTGATTCAGCAGTGTGATGTGAGTTTCCTCATTATGTTTAGCGGGTTGAAGGCACCAATGTCGACCCTTGATCTGTTATGTTAGGATACTCATTGTCTGTGTGACACTAGTATGTGTATGTGTTGTATGCTTACTGGGTGGGGGCCTGATGGTTATTTTGTATGTTATTATATGTTATGCTATATGAATTGTATGTGGACGGGGCCCATTATGTGAGTTAGGGTAGGGCCCATTATACTCATTGGGTGGGGCCTATTATCTGAGTTAGGGCGGGGCCCATTTACTCATTGGACAGGGCCTGTTATATGTTATATATGTATAGTATGTGTATATTGGGGGAACTCACTAAGTTTTGTGCTTACGATTTTCTTTTTATGTTTAAGGTACTTCCAATTCCAAGGGGAAGGGTTCGGGATGATTGCAGAGCACACACCACCTCGTTCCACTTTTTGTGATTCACTCTAATTGATATGTTGTTTGACACATTTATTTTATTTGATTTGTATTGATGATGTTTTGGAAATACTTATTTTTCTGAATTAAAAATGAAATTTATGGGTCTTATTTTTGGGACATTACAGTAGTGATCTGTTAGATCTGTCTGTTACTGTTTACTGGCTATATGTTTATCTGTTGCATATATTGACATAGTATAGTTGGGTTGAGACTGTATTGCTTTGTGCTGTCAGTCAACAAACCTAGTAAAGTTTATATCGATATGTTGTTATGTGTGGTTGGGTTGAGGTGGACCAATAGAGACTGAAGGCCAAGAGACCCAGGGAGGCCTGGATAAACTGAAGGCCTGTGAGGTGGACCAGTCAGGCCGAAGGCCCGGAGAACGGTCCAGGTAGGCTAAAGGTCAGGTGAGACGGTCTAGTCATGTTGAAGGTTCTATAAGCGGTCCAGATAGTCTATAGGTCGGCATGGCGTTCCAGTCATGTTGAAGGCTATATATGCATGTTGTTGTTTGTTACGTGTGTGTTGTGGTACTTTGGGGGAACTCACTAAGCTTCGTGCTTACAGTGTCAGTTTATTGTTTCAGGTGTTTCAGATGATTGTGGCAAGGTGAAGGCGTGACCATACATATCCTTGGTTTTACATCTGATTGGATCTTAGGAGACTCTGAGTTTAAATAATGTTCTGGAAATAATGGTTTTGTAAATACTTCTTTTAGTAAATGGGTTGTTTTGAAAAGTTTAAATTTGTTATGATTTTTGAGACGTTACAGTCTTCATGATCTCCATCTTGTTGCATTTGTGTAAAAATAAAGAAACTAGGCTAAACTAATCTATTACATACAAGAACGAATAAATGAAATAATACATATTTATTTATTACATCATTATATGAATAAATAAATAACAACCATAGATGTCCTAATGACTTTTTTATACACAACATCTAACATATTAAATAAACAACACTTTATTTTTTGTAATGCAACTTTTATATAGCCAAAATGCATCGAAAAATAGTTATATAAAAATAAACAAATTTAAACTACAAATTGCCAATATATATATATATATATATATATATATATATATATATATATATATATATATATATATATAGGGTTAGGTTATTTTGTTTTCACTATCTATTGTGTGCATGTATCACTGATTCTGGACCAATCATTTTAGTTATTTTAAGAAAGTAATTAATGCATATTATATGTTGAAGATATAATATGTATTAATTACATCTTCAGCATTTAATATGCATTAATTACTTTCTTAAAATAACTAAAATGATTGGTCCAGAATCAATCATACAGGCACACAATAGATAGTGAAAACATTTGAACCTAACTATATATATATATATATATATATATATATATATATATATATATAGAGAGAGAGAGAGAGAGAGAGAGTTGGGTTCAAATGTTTCTAGCAACCATTGTGTACATGAATGCACCAATAGGAATTTAGGAAAAAATAAATCATTAATAATAAATATAAAGGTATAATAATAATCTATACTATAATTAATTATGGTAAATTGATAAAATCAAATAATATCCCCCTTTAAATTAGGATATCAGTTTTAAAACCTCACCCCCACCAGATTAGGGTTTTACTCTTCTTAATTTTAGTCATAACAGGTGATGATCCACCTTCCGTCTTAGGCCTCCACACGCAGAATGTTCCAGAAGGTAGAGCTTCCAATTCGTCGGCTTCTGATGATGAACACGAAGAAGATTCTTCTGGTTCATCAATGAACAACTTCCATAATGAACTGGTGATAGAATCAGAAGCATGAATCTCATTATCCTTTGATTTAACTTCATCCTTGATGAGAAGATCGCGATTGAAAAGAGGAAAAACAGTCCAGCCTCGCGAATCGATCTCTTTTTCTGAAACTCCTTCTTCATTTATATCCAACGAGAATCTAAAATCGTCTTCATTGGAATCCCCAAATTCGTGAAATCGACCGGCCTGTTCTTCACGTATGACTTTGGCGATATCCATGGATGTTGAAGTATCAGAAGTGTAAAAACTGACACTAGGTCTGCATACAGAACCTTTGATTTCCCCCTGTTGATCCATTTCGCTGAAATTCCAGTAATCTTATACGAGGTTCTTCCATGGAATCTTTATTCTTGTCTTGTTGTGTTTTTTAATCATTAAACTGATATTATATCAAAAAATAGATTTTTATTTGCTAATTTGCTAATATGTAGATGCAATTAAGTGAGAATTCACAGCCGATACGGATCGAGTACACACCAATTCAAGATTCTAGCACAACCATGTTCATCAAATCTGGTGTTAAATCACATAATTTCGGATTATATGGTAAATGCATTCTGTCAGAATATTTTTTGTTAACAACATATATATTTTCTTAACTGGTAATACTAATGAGTAATGCATCTTATTCTTTCAGAATAGCATGGAGAAGGAATTCAATATTGATCATACTAGATGAAGATTTGGAATCGAGTTCAACAACATTATAATAGTGGTAAATATGATACTTTTGAATGTATTCTATGTATTCTGCCATAATAAAATCTATTTATTCTGCCAGAATGTATTCTTTGTATTATGTCATATTCTATGTATTCTACCAGAACATATAAAGTGATAGTTAATTGCAAGTAACATGTTTTTAACCATTATTAGTTTTTGTTGTATTTATGATAGGATGGTTGGAAGAATGCATTGAAAACCTAATAGGAATAACTTGAAGAAAGAATAAAGTTTGATCATACTCACAATTTAAGAATATTCTTATTTTTTAAGAATTTTATTCATTTTTGTTGATATTCTTTTAGAATATGTATAATTATATTAAAATGTATAAGGCTTTTAGTCTTTAAGAATATGTATGAATTTGTATTTAATTTCAGATGTATAAGAATATATTAGAATGTTGTTATTTTTCAACATTGGATTCAAGAATTTTGTTATTCTTCAATAATATTCTAATAGAATAAAATTCTGAAAAACATCATTCTAAAAAAAATATTCTGACAGAATAAAATCGATTATGTTTATAAATTACGTTAGAATTAAAATTGAATTAATTAAAAAAAAATCAGATTTTTAAAATTTGGAGAATTAATTATCCTTAAAAATCCGAAATTTTCCTTTTTTAAATGTAGTTAATTGTCTAAAATACCTTTTTGCTAAAATTTATGTGATTATATGGTACATGCAATCCTATTGAAATATCATACACTCTCAAATCATGTCAACTGATTAATTCCATCTGTTGGTCCAGATCTGTGCATTCTGGCATACAATAGTTAATAAAAACAAAATAACCTAAGCCTATATATATATATATATATATATATATATATATATATATATATATATATATATATATATATATAGACATTTCTTAGCTAAAAGAAATTCATGCTTGTCTTCCAAAAACCAAAGATCATCAAACATAAAAAATCATTCTAGCATATAAAAGATAGCTGTGATACCACTGATGGATTTTAAAACATAAAATAGAAAGTTTTTCTTAAAAAACGACGACGAAAGCATTTATAAAATAACTAGTATATTTTAGATCATTTTAAAACAAACCCATAAATGATCATTTTACATAGGTTAATTATATTAAAACACCCATAGGATGTTTTACAATGATAACTTTTAGAGCCTTTGAACCCACTTGGAATTGGGGTGTTGAAGTAGATGGAAAAAGATAAGAAACTTGATCTTCTCTACAAGTATCCACCTCAAAGATTAAGACACTTTGGAATGCTAGTTCCCTTATTATATATTGAGTTTTCTTAAGCCTTTAAGTGCTTAACGCAAACATGCACTAAAGGATAAACACAAAGTAGCACCAAAAACACAAATGACTAACTTCACAAGAGAGGAAGAGCAAGATAGAGGGAGGGTTGCGACTTTTGGTTCTTCACAAGGAGAAAGAGATGAGGTTTTGCAAGCAACATACTTTCTTATACAATCACATGCAAGTCAAAAAGAATATACAGAAAGTAATGTAAAGTAAAGACTAGAAAGTAAGCATGGGGAACAAAGGAGGGAGGTTGACAAGCAACCTCACATACCCTTTAAAAGTTGCGTCCACAAGTAAGAGAAAGAGACAAAATCTTTATTCTGTTTCTCCAACTAGATAAAGGTAACTAACCTGTAAGTCTAAAGTTAACCAATGTGTCCAAAACATTTGTACATGACTTATTAATCATACCATATGATATATTAACTAGTTTGTTCTTACTTTTATTATTATTTTCATAAAACAATAATTATTCTCTAATTAAATACAAGAGTTGAATTTATTTATTAATAATCAAACACTTAATAAATATTTAATAAGTACCAACTTGATTAAGGTGTGACCTTATAGGATCATATGTTATTAGCAACATCATTCAATAATGATTCTTGAGCATATAGATCCAACAATTCTAAATGGTAATTTCGACTTAATCTATTAGGTCGAGGCTACACTTCTCAGATGTGATTCTTAACAATGTATTAGTGGATAAAGTTTCCAACTTTAATTCCAGTCACGCAAGATCTAAACTTTAATACTTAAAAATAACTTAAAGGGCCATACAACTTGCATGACTTAATGGAAAGGCAAAAGATCCAAACTTTCCTAGTCTAAAAGGTCCAAGGGACATTTCAAAGTTCTCAAAAGGTGTTGGATTTATATCAACTCTGCGAACACTATCAAAATGGACCAAAAAGTGCAATAAGTAACAAATAACAAAATCTAATGATCCAAAAAGTAAGTAAGAAACTTTGTACCCACAAAGGTCCAAAAATGATGCAAACTTTTTGGATCTAAACTTGAATCTTCCTTCTATGCAACAAGAGAAACTTCTTGATCTTCAAGCTTCACTAAAAAATGAAGAAATAAGCTTCACAAAAAATGGAGAAATAAGCTTCACAAATGGTCTAAAAACTCAAGAAGAAGAAGAATGAGGCTAGGGTTTTTTCAAGGAATGTTGTAAGGGTGTTGGAGGTTGAGAATGATCAAACCCTAGGGGTTAGTGTCCTTTAAGTAGTTCCAAAACCCTAATAAAAACTTTTAGCCCAATGGGTTGGGCATGTTGCGCCTTTTAAAGGGTGCTTCGCGAGCTTTCTGATAAATTCAAAATTTTCAAATTTTTCAGCAAATGTGATTAATGGCTTCCTGCTTCACCCCATCCTTCTAATTTCTTATGGACTATAACCCCCAACCCCCTCGCCCCAATTAAAGAATGAAAAAAACATAATTGGAACTCGGATGTTGCTGTAACGCCCCGATTTTTCAGGTACTGGTTTTGTGAGAATTATATTGATTTCAAGGTCTACTCGACGAGCTGGCTGCCCTACTCATCGAGTAGCAGCGGGTTGGTCTGCGTGTTTTAGTAACCTACTTGTCGAGTCCAAGAAGGGACTCGACGAGTAGGAGCTGGAGGATGAAACCCTAATTTCGGGGGTTTTACACCCTATTTAAGGACCACTTATCCCCCTTAGCCTCTCTTACTGCTCCCCTCAAATTTAGAAACCCTAATTGTGTTTGTTCTCTATATTGGTGTGCTTCTTAGCTTAAAAGAGGAATTTTGGTGAGGAAGTTTGAAGATCGAGAAGTTTTGAGCAAGGAACAGCTGAGGATCTAAAGTCTACCTCAGTTTATCACCATTTGGAGGTATCAAGTCATCACCTTGAGCTTCTTCTAGTTAGACCCCTTCTATAGTTGAGTTTTGGGTCCATTTAGGGCATTTGGTGTGGCATTCTGAGTGATGAACCAAGATCTAAAGTTGAAACTTCAGATCTAGGCTCATCTTGACTCTTATCATCATAAAGTCTCAGTCCTTAGCATGTTGGTGAAGCTCTTTTTCCTAGAACCTCTTCTTTAGCTTGTTTTGGGTCATTATCATCTTGCTGCACGTAAATTTTGCAACTTTATGTGATAAACATGCCCTAGGAGCTTGGATCTACAATATCGAACCTTAGCATGGCTTAAAAAGCCTCTATATGGATGAAGGATTGATTAGACTCGACGAGTCGGATGAAAGACTCGGCGAGTCCGATGAAGATAGTCGTAGACTCGGCAAGTCAGATGAACGACTTGACAAGTCAAATAAAGATTGTCTTGGGCTCAGCGAGTCAGTCGGATGACTCGGCGAGTAGGCTAAGGTTTTCCCAACCTTTGGACACGTATGAACGCGACGAGTTGTAAGGGGAAAACTCGTCGAGTTGGCCGAGAAGTTACGGCCACTGACACTAGGAACTCGACGAGTCACTCAAGTGACTCGGTGAGTTGGTGAGCATACAAGGAACTCGGCAAGTGACTGGTTGTACTCGACGAGTTGAGGTCAACATGGACTGTTGACTTTGACAGTTGACTTGGACCTTAACCAAGGGTTGACTTTTGGACTTCTGGGACATTTTGGAAAAACTGGAAATTTACAAGCATGGTTCTATGGTGCAATTAGGTGGTGGAATTGTACTGGCAATCCAAGAGCTTGAGTTTATCTTCGAGTCGACAGTACGAGGTGAGTTATCCTCACTATATCAATAGGGTCTAAGGCACCAAGGTCGACCCTTTATGTATTTATATCTGGATTATGGCATGATATGTTCATTGATTACATCCTGGTAGTTAGGATGGTGATATGCTTATGCTTAGTGACCTGGCTAGGTCGGTGTCCTGGGAATGCTATGTTAGTGATCGGTGAGGTTTGTATCTCGGTTATTGGGATGTTGCTATGATTAGTGAACTATTAGATCGGTTTGACTGTTATATGATATGAGCTAGCGTATGATATTTATGTGCATATGATTGTTTGGTTGGGGGTTGGGTTGAGGCGGTCCTGCTTTGTGTTGTAGGCCAACATACACGGCGAGCGGCCCAGATAGGCTGTAGGCCCTGCGAGGCGGTCTAGTCATGCCGAAGGCTCGGGAGTGGTCCAGATAGACTGTAGGCCCTACGAGGCGGTCCAGTCAGGCTGAAGGCTCACTATGCATGCTGTTCTGTAATTGTTATATGATTTGGTTATATATGTAGGGCGTTGGTATTTTGGGAGAACTCACTAAGCTTTCGGGCTTACAGTTTCAGTTTATTGTTTCCGGTACCTCAAGGGGTCGCGGCAAGGCCTACAGCCGCCGACAACTGGTGAGCTCTTGAAACTCTAGTGGTATGTTTCTAGTGAATCCTTTTGCAATGAGGGTGAGAATCCTTAAAAATTTTCAACTATGATAATGTTGACGAAAATACACCGCCTAAGCTAGTGTTCCATAACACGATCTTATATATATTCCAAAAGGATCACAAACCACACCGTTATAATCTCTACACTAATATGTACAAGAATACCATGAAACCAAAATACTGTAAGGGTCACTTGTTATGTTACCTTTGAATTGAAGCATGATCTCTTTCTCAAAGGCCGCCGCAACCACCTAATCGACAGCCGCGACAACAAGAATGCAATTAGCAAGAGAAAGCTGACTGTAAAGTACAACATTGTTGTAAGAAACCTCTCATTGATTCAAATATGGTAACAAATGCCGATTACTACTACTACACCACTACTTGGAAATCAAATTCGATACCACCTACATTTTGATTAGAGATGGAGACGAAGACCTAGTGGCATTAGCTGCTTCAAGAGGGGGTAAAGGAGGGTGTTTTTTAAGATGATGGTGGCGGGGAAGAAGACGGGGTGGGGGCGGGTAGTTTTAATAGGGTTTATTATTTTCTTTTTCTTTTTTTAATGTTAAAATGAGTTAAAGAAATATTTTAAAAAAAAAATTATATAAAAATATTTTTAGGTAGGAAAGGGACCAACTACAATTAAAATGAAAACTACAAGAACATTCCATGATACTGAAAAAAATTATGGACTAAACTTAATATTTCTGAGAACCGACAATTTATGAAGATTCTACTTTGTATTAATATTTAATTTACATCTACTTGTTATTTGTATGATTTTATAAAATCATATCTTATGAGTAATATAATGATTCTTAAAACAAATAGATCTTTACTCTTTAGTAGTAGTTGTGGTGGGGATTCTCTAGACAAAAACGTCACGTTCATGTTACATACGCCTACCACTATAATTAATTTGATTTATCTTAGCACTGTGAAGCACCCATATAAAAACAAAACCATATTTTTAAAAGATGGTCGGAAATTATATTATTTTTTTCTGGACCAACACATCACTTCATGTTACATACACCTACAACCGTTGACTTCTTGATATATGCTTTGAGGCTGAATTAATTCATCTCATCCAAATTTCTTTGCAATCATTTCGCATAAACTCTTCCCAATTAAGTTTCGACTTTATATATCTTTCAAGCACGTCTTCAATGGCGTCTCCTTCAACTTCACCCATTCACAGCTTTCAGTATGATGTGTTTTTAAGCTTCAGGGGTGAAGACACCCGTAAGAATTTCGTTGATCATCTTTATCTTGCTCTTGAGCAGAGAAAGATATCTACTTACAAGGATGACGAAAAAATCGAAAAGGGAAAACGGATCAGTGAACAACTCATTAGATCCATTGAAGATTCAAAATTCTACATCATTGTTTTTTCCAAAAACTATGCATCCTCATCTTGGTGCTTGGATGAGCTTGTGAAGATAATGGAATGTCACAAGACTAACGAGCGTATTGCTTACCCCATCTTCTATGACGTGGAACCCACCGAAGTCCGCCACCAAACCGGGGCAGTTGGAAAAGCCTTTGCTAAACATGAAAAGGAAGAGTCTGCTGAGAAATGGAGAGATGCTCTGAAAGAAGCAGCCACTCTGGCTGGATGGGAGTTGAAGAACACGGTTGATGGGTAATGCCTTTATCGTATATATCTCTCCAATATTCTTTTATTTTGACCCGAAATGATGCTATTAATTCTTCCTCATCGATTTTGGCCATTTTTTTGTTCTAATCAACATCGATCATAACATTATGCATTACACATACACCATGCATCGACTTCGGATTTTTGAAAATCCGACTCAAGCAATGGGTTTTGCCCACCTTCCCCTATGGCGGCTGCTGTTTTGGCCAAAATCAGGACAGGACTAAAAAAAGTCCCAATCATTTCAATTCCAGATCTGTCCCTGTTTCCAATATTTTCATAATTTCACAATAAGAGGTATTTGAGGTTTCTGCTTAGTCATGATTCAGCCGTAATTACTACAATTCTTTCATCGTATCTCAGTAATATTCTTGCATTTTTTTTATTCTTACTAAACTAGGATTAATGCTCTTGGAAGTAACTTGTAAGTAGGGGTCCATGGCATCTCATGCGGAATTGTCATGTTTTTAACTCCATCTCGAGTCTCATGGAAAGATTAAAAATATATGTGATTATATGAGTATGTTATTACTTAATATACATTTGTATGTTATAGATCTGAAAGTTATTGTACATGTTGGATTTTGAGTAAGCAAACTGAATCCTCTTATATACAATACAGGCATGAAGCTAAATTCATTGAAAAAATCATCGAAGATCTTTTACTAAAGTTACCTTCCAACGATCTTATCATTGATGAGAATTTAGTAGGCATGGAAGCCAGGATCAACGAAGTCTTATCTTTTTTAGGAGTTGGGTTTGATGATGTTCGGATGGTAGGGATCAAAGGGATGGGTGGTTGTGGGAAGACAACTTTGGCCAGAGCTGTGTTCAATCAGATATACTCTAAGTTCGAAGGTTGCAGCTTCCTTGAGAATGTAAGGGAAAATTCATGTTCTTCCGGTTTGAAGTCATTACAGGAGCAAGTCCTTTTGAATGTTGTCTTAAATGCTCATCCCATCACCATAAATATACAAGGTGACAAGAAAAGACTGATGAAGCAGATGTCTAGGACAAAGGTTCTTGTTGTTTTAGATGATGTGGATTGTGTAGAACAACTTGAGGCGTTGGCTGGTAAGCCTAACTGGTTTGGGAAGGGAAGTAGAATTATCATTACAACTAGAGATGAACAAGTGCTGCTAAAACACAAGGTGAAGTTGATTTATAATGTCAAGTTGTTATCGGATGAAGAAGCAGTCTGCCTCTTCAGTAGGCATGCATATGGGCGAGATATTCCAATTAGTGAAGAGCACAAAGGAATGTTAAAAAAAGTTCTACATTATGCTGAAGGTCTTCCCTTAGTGATCAGAGTTTTGGGTTTAAATCT
The DNA here is from genome assembly GCF_002870075.4 of Lactuca sativa. Lineage (NCBI taxonomy): Eukaryota > Viridiplantae > Streptophyta > Magnoliopsida > Asterales > Asteraceae > Lactuca > Lactuca sativa. The sequence continues at coordinate 126,377,987 of NC_056630.2, read as the reverse complement.
CGGTGCAAACAACGGTGCTAATGAGCGTGGATGGAAAGAAACCCTAGAAGAATTAAAAACAATTCCGTTGGAGGAGACTTCAAAAAAATTGGAATTAAGCTATAGTGGTCTGGAGAAGGATTACAAGGAAATGTTTCTGGATGTTGTATGCTTGCTGAAAGGTGAGACAAAAGACTATGCAATCGAAGCACTTAAAAGTTGCGAAGATTATGCAAAGCTTGATTTAAAAGTTCTTGAGCGAAAATCTCTCATAACTTTTTATAAAAATTCTATGGGTTATGAGTGTGTGGGCATGCATGACCATATTGAAGAAATGGGTTGGAATATCGTTCGTCGTTTGCACCCGGATAAGCCTAACCAACATAGCCGATTATGGATTGATGACGAAATTGAATATATATTGGCTAATGACTTGGTAAGGACATTCACAATACATTAAGTTTCATAGAGTTTAATGGATTATCACATTTTCATTTTACATTTCATACAACTTTACAATTTTTTCCTATAATGCATGCTCTGAACTTTAAAGTTCAATGAAATATTCTCAAAACTAATTTATAATATTTATTTAAGAATTATGAAGTTTCTTTTTCTTATTGAAGAGTTCGATGGTTATTAAATGCCTATGTAATATCTCATAATGATAGATTTGCATTCATTGAATGACAACTAGATTTGTCATCTTATTCAACTCCCCCATTGAACTCTCCATTGTGAATGTTCGAAATGATCAAATGCATTTGTATGTTGGAAAAAAACTAACACGTTAATTATTAGTTGTTACAATACAAGTTTTATGCTGACTGTGATTGCAGGGTACTGACGCAACAAGATGTATACAATTACGCACAAAGAAGCTCAACCCGGAGATTGTTATGCAAGGTCTTAGAAAGATGAAGCAACTTAGATTTCTTGACGTGCATGTGGAAAAAAACATTCGTGCAAGTATATTTGATCGTTTTCCTTGGAATTGGAAACTTAATAAATTTGCCCCATACTTTCCGAATGCTTTACAATATCTACGTTGGAATAATTACCCTTATAGATCTTTACCGAGAACATTTCAGGCAGATAATTTAGTTTCACTTGAGATAGCTCACAGTGAAATCGTACAACTTTGGGAAGGGGGAGAAAGAAAGGTAGACTTGTGGTTGATTTATTGTTTTGCATGATTCATTATAATGCTATATATACATTGATCTTCACTTTGTTACACAGATATTCAATTATTCATCTTGTTCTTTTTGCTTATATTAGGTTCTTAACAAGCTCAAATTCCTGGACCTCTATAATTCAAGGTTGAAGACTCTTGACCTTAGGCTGACTCCAAATCTCGAGAAGTTGAGTCTTGTAGGATCTAATGATTTGGTAGAACTTGACATGGGTGCTGGATGTTTAAAGCTCATATACATTGACATCAGTTTTTCGAAGTTGAGGAGCCTTGATCTTAGGCCGGCTGTGAATCTTGAGTTGTTAGTTCTTAAGAATTGTGATGAATTGGTAGAACTTCATATGCCTAGTATATGTCTAAAGTTGAGATCCTTCCACCTTAGTAATTCAAATTTGGGAAGAATTGACCTAAGGCAGGTATCAAATCTAGAGGTTTTAAGGATTGATGGATGTGTAAATCTCAGATCCCTCACACTCCTTAAATCAAAATTGAGGACCCTTGAAATCGGGCTGACTCCAAATCTCGAGCGTTTAGATCTTCAAAAGTCTGACAAATTGGAAAAGCTTCATATGGCCGATGCATGTGAAAAGCTTGCATATATCGATATTAGTCATTCAAAGTTGAGGACCCTTGACATTGGGCTGACTCCAAATCTCGAGCATTTAGATCTTCAAAATTGTGATAATTTAGAAGAACTTCCTATGGTCAATTCCTATGAAAAGCTTGCATATCTCGATATTAGCCATTCAAAGTTGAGGAGCGCTGACCTTAGGCTGACTCCAAATCTTAAGACATTAAAGCTTACAAATTGTTCTCATTTGGTAGAACTTAAGGCTCCAGCTGGGTATGTAAAAGGGCTTGTCTACTTAAGCTTAACTGGTTGTTTGAGGTTTAGTTCGTTTACTTATCGTAGTGTGGATGAATCAGATCAGGTTGGTCCTTTAGCTGAGTTACATTTGATTGCCAAGTCCCAAGAAATATGCCCAATTCACCCACATAATAAGTTGCCAAAGTTTCAGTTTGCATGTTTTTATGAAAAAAGTCCCCCTTCATTAAGTAGTAATCTTGAGGAGCTTATTTCATTTGGTCTCTGTGCTTGCACAAACTTTAATAGGATTTCAAGAAGCATTTGTGGGTTGCGAAATTTAAGAAAGCTTAAACTCCAAGGCAGTTTTCCAGAGGCACCCAAGGAACTTCACCAGTTAGAATGTCTAGAGGATCTAAGTTTGTTGTCTACAAATATTAAACATCTTCCAGATAGCATTTGTATGTTGAAACATCTAAAATCTCTTGAACTCAATAAGTGCTCGTTGCTTGAGAAGTTACCGGAGGATCTTGGTCAATTGGAATGTTTAGAGAAGCTATACTTGATCGAGTGTAAGTTTCTACGAGATATCCCTAACAGCATATGTAACATGAAATGTCTACAAGTGTTGCATATAAAAGGTACATCTATAAGTCATCTTCCACGGAGTATTCTTTTGTTGAAAGGTCTAAGTATCCGTGGGTCAAGACAGCTTCTTGAGTCGTTTGGTTTTACATCCGAGATACAAACCTCAAAAAACCAATCATTGTGCCACGTGGAGGTATGATTACCCATAGCAGGAATCTCCCCTACTGTTATTTTGAGAGGCTCTCAAGTCCTCAAAAAGCCAATTCACAAAGAACTATTGTAACAGGTATTTTCTATATTCTATTGATCTTCTTACTTTCATTTGCGTTTTGAAATTGATAGCACAATACATAACTTTTCAGCCAAAAATCAACTATAAAGCTTAAAAATTACAAGTACTGTACATAAATGAAGAATCCATGTTAAAGTTGTGTCTCGTAGAGTAGCTTATTCATCGTTTATGTTAAATTTGAAGGTGTATTCGAGATAAAACCACCACGATTTGGAAAATCCCAAAGATGTCATTTATTCATGCATTGTACCATATCAGAATTCAAGAATCAGATGTCAAGATCCTGACATATGTGGATTTTGTGCACGTTAATTAACATGTAAGCTATAAAGATCGTTTTTTTTTTCATTTTTGTGCATTTGAATTATATCTGTTTTACTATCGATGCTAACATTTAAACCATTTCCTGCAATCTAGAGTTTCAAAAAACCGGGAAGCCATGGGCACACAAGGTGATTTGCCAAACTACTTTTGTCAAAACTATTTGCTTTACACCATTCCATTTAATGAATCTTGTCCTTAATAAACTTGAGTTTCTTTAACCATCTTACTTTTTCTCCATTCATAATCCCAGAAGCTCTAACTTGTGATGTGTTGCACAATCTATATATGTAAGTATTTCTTTTATTTTCATAAAACATGTTTTATGGTAGTAACCTGGTTTTAGCCTTGTTTGTTTTCTTGTGCTTAGGCTCTACATATATGCCAATTGGAAGAAGATAAGGAAACATCACAAGGTTTTGGGTGGGAGTTAGATTAAATCAATGTACAAGAAGATATTACAAAGGATTCAAGGCATTATGATAGCAAAGAGTTAATGTTCAGTTAGAGTTATTTAGTGACAGTTAAGAGGTATAAGAGCCCACATCAATGGTGGAAATTTTTTTGATTTCTTCTTTCCTGACTGAATTCGTTCCTCAAATCACAGATCAGTTACAATTGTGAGCTGCTTATTCAGATCACAACACTGTTTTTTCTTTATTCTGTTCTTTAATCCATAGATCTAATCTGTTTCTGTTCTTTCCTTTACTTCTTGAACAAAATTTTTTGTTTTTTCAGCAAAATCAGAATTCTCTTCTTTGATTCACCAGGAATTATCAATCAGTTTCCAGTGACAAACATAGCGACTTTTGTGTCTATATAGTATATACAAACTCGATGGGGGAGATTTACCTGCTTTGGGGGCATCGTTTCAAGACGATTTTACAAACAACGGATATGGAATCATTTGTTGATTCATCTACTTCTCGTCCAATTGAAAAGCTATAGGTATCAATGTCTGCTGAACTTTGGAACTTCTCATTTGCAACAAGGATTTGCTAAAAAGTCACGTGAATTACAAAATATCGCAGAAGGAAAATTGTTAATAATATTGTATTGCGGCAAAATCAAGAGATTGCATGAACAATTAAAGGCAATATGTGATGTGACCTGTTGTTATTCTGATTCAGTTCTCACTGTCCTCATGGTTTAAATGCTGCCTTTGTTAACTTTGCAATGATGATTGAGAGTTCTGATTCACCTCGTGATTTTGCTACCTTGAGATCAAAATTGCTACTCCGTGAACAAAGACTCTCAAGACAAGCCAAAAGAGTTACGGATCATCCTGTTGTTGCCATGCACTCTTCCTTTGTAAATCATCCTCCTCATACTGAAAAATCCTCGGTAGTGTGTCAAATATGACATAATCGGGACATTATGCCAGCCTTTGCTTTCATTTTCGCGGCTTTCCTCAAACTAGAGGAGGAAGAAGTAATTTTCGAGGAGGTTCAATGGTACTTCTCAGGAAACTTAGTTGGGTTTTAATGGAGGAAATCCTTCTGATTTTGGCGCTGGAAATAATGGTGATACTGCCGGATTTTTTGCTTCTCCGATTGGAGAGTACGGAAGAGACGGAAGAGATAAACGCGATTAGGACACCTCATTTAGTAGAAACCTATAGTAAAAAAAAAAACACCCTAATAAAAAAGTCAACAGTGCTTTTTTTACATTGAACAGCATGTTCGTATACTCATAATCAAATATAAACTATCCCCTACACAAACCCAACTTTTTGTTTTTCTTTAATTCACTTTATTTTTATTTTCTTTATTTTTTATTTATATATATTTTTTTCATTTTATACTTCAATATTAATATATATATTTTTTGTTTTGTTACGTTGTTTCAGCAATCAATAATAAAATATTTTATTTGCAATAATGTATAATTTATATTGTTTTTATTATAATAAAGTAATATGTAGGCATACGATTTTTATGTAATAAGAATAACAAATTAAAAAAACTAAATTGTATAAATGTTCGTTATGGTTTGCTAAAAATTACCACTTTGGTTCAAAAAAATTTAGACTAGCACCAGAGGACCAAAGTTTTTATTTTGTTGCGAATTTTGTCCAATTTTTTTGAACTTTTTTATAATAACGATTTTGCCCTAATATTTTCTTTTCTTATTTGTTTTAATTATTTTAATGTTTTCTGAATAAAAGAAAAATAAAAAATAAAGATAAACCCTCAAACCACCCTCTTAGTTTTAATATACTAATGCTTTCTGATCTACCACCTAGTAACTCAAAACCACCACCATTCTGATCCGCAACTCGAAGAAGGGATGCCCGATGCCATCTTCCTCAGAAAACCCTACATCTCCGCCGCCTTCATTTCTCTACTTCTCCGGTGCTTCGTCGTTCCTCAAATCTGAAAGCCTTCACCAACCTCCGACAGGAAAACCATCATATATGAAAGCCTCCACCACCATTTGGGAACCCTAACCCTAGTGCGTCAAATCTAAACCAGGACGATCGATATGGCGAAGTTGGGATACCCTAAACGACCGATTGGAGTAGCATTGCTAGGGTTTCTCAATCTCCTAGCTTGAATCTTTGCCGAAGAAGGATAGAGATGAAGAGAAAGAAGGAGGCGCTATCATTTCTGAAAATGCAAATTTTGGAGCTATGATTTCTTACATGTAGCGGTGGCGGCGAAATGGGCGACACCGGTGTGTCTGTGTGTTGACGACAATGGTAGAGTCGGCGGCGAAATGGGCGACACCGGTATGTGTTCAATGATGGTGAGTTTGAACAGGTCTCCATCGCCTTTCCAGATCCGATGAGAAGGTGTTACACCAGAAGATAATGGCGACAAGATGGTGGTGCTCTAGTGAAATCATAATCAATGGTGCCGTCGGAGTTGGAGTCATTGGCGGCGCTGGAGAGATGTTGCAGATCTGGAGCTTCAGAGTGGGTAGAGATGAAAGAAGAGATGGCGGTGCTCTAGACGGTAGACAATACATGGTGGTGGCCTCCGAAACCATCAGTCGCCGGAACACTCAGTCGTCGGAAGCCTATGTCATCGGTGATTGTATTTTCATGTTTTGAAACTTAGAGTGGGGGAGATGGATTTGTGAAGAGAGAGAGGGGGGAGATGGATTTTTGCATTTATTTTTTATTTTTCTTTTATTCAGAAAACATTAAATTAATTTTAAAAAATGAAAAAACTATATATCAAGGACAAAATTGTCATTATAAAAAAAAGTTAGAAACAAATTGGACCAAATTCGCAACAAAATGAAAACTTTGGACCACTAGAGCTAGTCCAAAACTTTTTGGACCAAAATGACAATTTTCAGCTAACGGACCATTTGTATAGTTTTGTCGATTCAAAAACCTAAAATAATTTAAAATAAATAACTAATATATATATATATATATATATATATATATATATATAAATATAAATGTTTAATTATTTATTTTTAATTAATATAGATTAATAACATATATATTTGTATATTATTTAATAATTAAATATAAATGAATACATAAAAACAAAAATATGATGCAAAAAACAATAGTATTAACAATCCTTCACGAATACATAAATGCATAATTCGAAAAAAAAAAATAACAATCCTCTATAGTTATAAAAGGTGTTTCAGCATTGTAAGGTTTCGGTTGTCTATAAAGTTCCAGACATGACATGAACATGGTTTCCCATCCAGCTGCACATGGGGTTTTGTGGCGGATCCAGAAAGTTGAAATGGTAGGCAATGGGCAATCTCCTTCTAATTGTACCATCACATAATGATTACCATATACAAGTTAAATCGTAATAACACGATGGTACAAAAATTCTTCCGGGCCTTTCCAAAGAGGAAAGAAAGTGAGAGAGCCTTGTTTGGTTAAAAAAGTATGGACTACACCAAATCTGTTGGCAATGAATATACCTGTTTCAGGCGTAAGTAACTAGTGTCTTGTAGGTGTCGTCGATTATAAGAAATTCAACGAAGTATACAGTTCACTGATTCTATCAGTGAAAACTCTAGCATATGCATCGTACGAAATCAATAACTCATCTAGTAGTTGACGTCGAACATAGAGCCAGTCATCCTCACCATACCCAAGACAAACAGATATTGCTCGAAATCCACAGTTTCCATCGCCCTCTACATCTTGTATATGTATGATGTAAGGATGAAACATCACTTGAACTTCATCTATTATTCGATGATTGTAGCATGATTGAGGCTCTTCCTTCAAGTCTGGAATTTCATTCATGTCTGACTTTTCCTTCAAGTCTAAAATTTCATTCAAGTCTGGAATTACATTCAAGTCTAGAATTGTGGTTATGTATGAACTATGTCTTGTCGGCTACCTATCGTTCAACTTAATAGATTTTGACATGGTTGAAAAGTTGCGTCTTCTAGGAGCTTGATTGATAGAATCAGTTTGTTTTTGTTTTTGTTTCTTCAAACTTGGTCATCCACGCGTATTTTTTTGAATTACAGGTTCTCTAATGTTTGTTTTACTTAGATGGAATATATCTAGTAGCTTTCTCATCAGGCTTTTTTTCACAGCTTCCGGTTGCTTATTGTAGGTTTCTTTAAACACTTCAGATTTACCATCACCACATATATCCTCATTTTCCATAGGAATTGACGGTGAAATTTTAAGCTTTCTCCAGAATACATCTATTGATTCCAATGGAATACACTCATATGCGTTGAAATATCATTAATATATAAACAATCAATATATAACTTAAATTTAAAAAATAATTATCAAATGTACCCACCGGAGTTCAAGTACGCTGCTAGCATGCAGGCACATGGTAAGCCACAACTGTTTTGTAGTTTACAACCACAGTTTGTAGAGTCAATTTGATGTACCCGTTGAAGTTCCTCTATAAGCATATCCAGAGCTTTAAGTGAAACATTACCCCGCAATAAATCGAAACACGAAAATTTGTGTTCGTGTTTGGAGACAATCATGCTCTTTTCAAAACTCTCATTTATCGTTGTAAGTTAAGACTTCACAAACCGATCAATAGTACCAACAAATTTAGCTAAAGAATAATTTTTTTCTTATAAGTACTTCTTTAACGTTGAATGTTGGCTCTCAACTCTATTGTTGGTTCGTTGTCCAAAGTTCAAATGTTGATCAATCCAAACAGAGACAAACATTTCCTTATACTTTTTTAACCAAACATCGTCCAAATACTGTAAAACATCTGGAATTATATAAATGTTATTTATGTATAAAAAACCTTCTAAATTTATAAACAAGTCATTACAAAATAAGTAGAATTGTACATGCATGTTCTCTTAACATTGACTGTAGTTTTTTTTTAGTTTTCGGTGTACGATGTCTATGTTGGAGACTCAACAAGTTTCCTCCACATAGCACGAAAGGACTTCCACTCAGCTTTCAATGGGATTAGCGTCTTATAATGTTTTCTAATATTTTCGGTAATGTGACATCGACAAAGTAAGCGAGTTGCATAAAGGAAAACTTGTCGGCATGCATTCACCAATGTCAACTCTCTGTTCGTCACTATAGTGTGTGGTTGTATGCACTTTTCTAGTGTCAACCTTAGACTTGAAGGAATATTTTTTAACTAAAAAAATCAATATTAATAACTTAGCAATATATATATATATATATATATATATATATATATATATATATATATATATATATATATATATATATATATAAAAGTTAATTTTTAAAACAGTTAGAGCATCAAACAAAATTATTGTATTCTAATCTTTCCAAGTATTAGACTATATTATATTAATATTTGAATCTCATTGCCCCTCACCCCATCCCACCCTAAAATCGATCAATGCCTTACTATGACCCCTCTATACCAAAATTAAAAAAGCTAAAACAATAAAGCATAGTTGTAACGTCCCAAAAATATGATCCAAAAAATTCATTTTTAATTTAAATAAAACGATATTCCAAAAAAATTATTCATACAACCCAAGTGAAAATAAGTATATCAAACATCATAACAATCATACTGATATCTAAAAAGAAGAATCCAATAAGCGTATAATTACATACACATACTAATATCACACAGACAATGAGTATGCTAACATAACAGATCATGGGTCGGCATTGGTGCCTTCGACCCGCTATACATGGTGAGGAAACTCACATCGACTGTTGAATCTCATTGAAAAATTCATGGTTGTTGGTCAAACGAATCACCGAGCTAAACAATACCAAAACAACACCAAATTAACATTTGGGTTCCAATCTATAACCATAAATCCATACTTGGGGTAAAAAGACCATTTGACCCCTAACCTAGCTTGGTCCAAGAATAAGGCCCAAACTCACAATCTTAAATTTCCAAAAGCCCAATAACCAACCAAGGCCCAATTATGGCCCAATTTTCCAAATTGGGCCCAAACCCCTTACATGGGCGTTATCCTAAAGCCCAAATATTTTCCTAGTCCAAAACACTTGCACTCAGATGGTCCACTAAGAACTCAAGCACCCAAACCCAAAAAGGAAGCCCAAAGTCGAAGCCCAAATGCAAAATCCCACCTAACTGAGTATGCGGGCCGTACTCAGCTGTACGCTAAGCATACACGCTATTTGGCTTGTACACTGTGCGTACAGACTTGTACGCTCAGCGTACTCATCCTTTAAGCCAAACTCTTCATTAAGCTCTTAATGCTTAAGCCAAGAACTCCAATCCACAGATCTGAGTCCTAATAAGTGTCTAGAACCATAAAGTCATTAACTTGGTGACTTTACATGCCCCATAAAGACCCAAATTCAAAATATAACACTCTACTTTCATTAAATTGACATAAACTCATGCATGGATGCATCTAAACCCTAAAGGTGCCAACCTTATAAATCTAGAACCTCGGAAACACCAAGAGTGGAAACTCAAAGCTTCCGGAGTGGTATCAACCACTAGATCTCATTCTTGGGGCCAAAAAGCGACCAAAACTCATATATAATAGATCTAAGCCATAATTGAACAAGTTCATAGCTTTATACCTCAAACAAGCTGGAAATGAAGCAACTAGTCAAGATCCACAAGCTCTTCCTTGATCTACCACCTTGCACCAAGCTTCTACTTCTTAAATATGGACTAAAGAGCACCAAAATGGACACAATGAGATCAAAACACAAGGCGAGGCTTAGGGTTTCGAATATGAGGCTTAAGGGTAAAAGGATGCTGAGAAATAAAGGTTTCATAAGCCATAAGGATGGATATATAGTGTCCAACCCCAAAAATTAGGATTTTCATTATGCACAAGTACGCCCCGCGTACGTGTCCGGAACCTTGTCTGTCACACCCCCGAACCAGACGGCGGAAACGTCCGGGGGCTGTCGTGACTTAATTGAATACCATAACATTGAATATATATGAAACATAACAACATTCGTCACCATTCATCAACATAGTACAACCAGTAGTGTTTACATATCACACATTGTTTAAACATTACATTCCCCCAAAAATTAATTTGTTCAATTCATACAAAAATAAACTGCAACCGTCACTGAATATGATTTCCCTTGATTCACTGTTTCCCTGAGAATACAAGTATTTTGAAAAAAACGTCAACATATAAAATGTTGGTGAGTTCATAAGTTGTATTTGAAAACAATGCTTCGTATCGTTTGAAAACCACCAGAAAATCCGATATTTTCTGAAAATAGTATAGTCAAAAAGGTGTGAAGATCCATAAGTATGCCTGTTTGTTTTCTATACTTGTAAAATATTGTTCATTGAAATCGTATGTGTTCCGAATTTGTATGTATTGAAAGCCCTAGGAAAACCCGATGTCTTCCTAATTCTTTGAATTCCATGAAAATTACTTGAAACCATTGCAACGCATGAAGTTGTTATTCCAGACGACATTGGATCATTGATGAGCATGACTATCCGCCACAGACACGCGTTACACAAACGACTAGTCTATAGCAATACCAACGATCCCGAAGGCGTCGTCCGTACTAGTCACGCTATCCAACCGTCCTGTTGTCCCACATCCGAAGAGAAGGAGGACACGAAGGCCTCGACGACTCCATTAGTCGGTTGGGGATAAAAGGTACGAGGGGTCCCAGACCCGCCTCGCAAAAAGGCAGACTTTACTAGCGACACTAAAGGACCCTTAGGGACCAGTAGTCTACAGCCATTGAAAGTCCGGTTACGTTGTGTCGGGATGGTAAAACCCAACACCTCGTAAGATGAAGTCTTTGGGCCTTAAGATCAGGTCGTCGGGCTAGCTAGGCTCAACGAACAAGATTTTACACTTGTGGGGCCCAAAGATAGTGCGTAGAAGTCTGTGCACATGTATAATGTATTCCGAATCGTTATTTGTATGAATCATAGTATTGTAGTATCATAGTATCGTTGTGTTTGTGGTTTCGGATTTTCATTGGTTCGAGACCGAACCAATTCGTTTGACAACGACTTTTGGTATTGTAGTGTATTGTATTTTGTCGATAGTAGTAGTACCATTATTTGATCATATTGCATGTATAGAATTAGTCTTGGAAATTTTCTATTTTCAGCCCCTCCTCTTTTGTAAAATTTACCTTTTCACCCTTTATTTAAAATATTTTCCGATTTGGTATTTAAATCAATTTTCTTGACATTTTAACACCAAAAATTATTGAAATAATCATTTTCCAGCATATTTTCCATAGAAAACAGCTTAAGACCCTGAAAATGCAGTTTTCTTGGTTTTAATCCCTTCTTTTCGCAAATTTGACAATTTTGGCCCAAATAGAAAAAATTTTGCAACTTTGGTCCTTTTTAAATTTAAAAAGCATTTTAAACCTTTGAAAAGGAATTGGAACACTTATAGTCCACTGTTTTACAGAAAGTTACAGTTTTGGCCCTCCAAAACAGAAAAATTCGCATAATGGGCCTTATTGGGCCGAAATTTTCATTTTTAGCCCATTAAGCTTGAAATTCATGTTTTTAGTCCTCCAATTAAGTGTAATTCCAGAAATAGTTTTATGGAAACTGTTTTGGCACACTTCATCCATCAGAATCTGTGAAATGTCAATTTGGGCCCTTATTTTTGTATTTTTCACATTTTAGGCCCAAAATTTGTGTTTTTAACCCAAAGAAAATTATTACTAAACCACTTAGCCATTTTTCTTGAAACACTTTGTGTTTAGAAATATATTTGAAGCTAAAATCATTTAACACAAGATATATCTCGGTTTTGATGGGTTTTATGGCTAGATCCAACATTAAGACACATAAAAGCATACATATAAGCATGGAAATCATACAAGGCATACAAACACATATAGATCTACACTTTCACTTGTATTCCCCCCCCCCCACAAAACTCATAAAAACAGAAAATAGGGGGTATGAAGCTCACCTTGGGGTGTTGATTCGGTTTTGCAAGGAAGAATGGAAGGAAAAATGGAGTGTTTTTGGCCTTGGCTCCCTTTGATGAAGATCTCGAGTTTTGAGATGGTTCTAGGGTGCAAGATCACGATTTTTGCATAGATTAGGAAAGGATTTTGATAACAAAAGAATTTAAACCATATATCTATGCATAATCTTACCTTAGATGAAGAATTTTGTGGAGATTTCCTCTTGAATGCTTCCTAGAACTCGAGATTTTTGAGTGGAGAGGGAGAGTTGTTCTTGAGTGATCTAGAGAGTGTTTGAGAGATTTTTGGGGTGTGTAGGTGTGTATGGCCGAGAGTGAGAGAGAGGAAGAGAAAGAAGTGATTTTTGAAGTGATGCTTGCATGGAGGCATGAGATGTTGCATGGATATCCTATGGGTAATAATGATGTGTCACTTGAAAGTCAACTATCTTCAAATCCTCTTGGGCTTGGGTATTGGGCCGAAAACATGGAGGAAAAAAAGAAATTTGGGCCTTTTGCTCCTAAGCCCAATATTTGAGTTAGCCTTGGGTATGTTTTTAGTCTAAAAGAATGTAGTAGGATTTTTATATTTTTATTGGACTAGTTTAGGTTATTCATGTATCAAGGCTTTTAATTCATTTAATTCTAGGCCCAATATGGCCCAAAATGTTAAAATAAATAAGTGTGGGTCCAATTAGAGCCCAATTAGGGTTTTAAGCCCATGATAGTCTAATTGGAAGCTTATTGGCCCATTTGGATCCAATAAGGAAGTTCTAGTCTAAAATAGACTTAACAAGAACTTCTAGGGTCTTCCAATTGTTTGATGACTACTTGTAGTGCTTGCATGATGTATTTGATTGAAGTTTTTGATTCACATTAACTTGAATATATATATTACATGGCTCAAAATTTACAGTTGTGACATTGTCTAACCCTCGCATGAGTACACTACGCGTACCATGTGGTATGCCCCGCATACTCGCTTTGCAACTTGTACACCAAGCGTACCATGTGGTATGCCATGCGTACAACATAATAATCAATATACAAGGGGAAAATTGAACATACCAGGATTCCAAGTGTTACAATAGTGATAGAATGATAAACACAATTCACAAGACACTATACTATACAAAATGACAAACCAAGAACATTGTTTTTCACATTCTCTACTTCATTATTCATTAATTTCATTATAAATTCATAAATACATCATTAAAATAAAAAGGAGAATTTATCTTGGGAGAAAAAGCAATCAAGCACAATTGAAACTTGGGAAATTTAAAGAGATAATAGATACTAACATGTAGTCAGCGAGTTGGATAGAGAACTTAGAGGAGGACAAGACGACTACCAACGACTCAACGAGATATCAAGATTCAAGACAATAGAAAGATAGTATTTGGCGAGAGAGACAAGTAACACTGAAGACCTACTTACATTGTTATTAGGTTTGTGTAGCACCTGGTTCCTGGTACGTAAATCTTATTTGGGTATTCTCTTTTCTTTTAGCCTTGGACTCGGCGAGTCATAGGTCCGACTCGCCGAGTAGGTACGGGACCTGGGACACGTTTAAGTTGGAGACTCGGCGAGTCCATATCCTGGACTCGGCAAGTCACCGCTGTTGGATGAAACCCTAAGTTTCAGGGGTTTCCACCCTATTTAAACACCATATCCGCCCAAGGCCAGCCCCCATTCACCCTTAGAGCTCCCAACCCTCGTTCTAAGCTTGTTCATAGAGAGTTTGAAGAAATTGTTGTGTATTCTTGAAGGTTTTGAGGCAAAAGGGGAGTAGATCAAGAGGAAGGGAAGGACTCCAAGCATCTTTGTGCTCTCTCAACAGTTCCTTTGAGGTATAACCCGTTTTCCCCTTGTTTCTATGCTTATTACTCCATTTAAGTCATTCTTGAGCCAATCCCCAAGCTTGTATGTGCAATATAAGTCGTAATAAGTTGGTTGGCCTTTAGATCTAGGCAAGATTGAGCTCCAGGAGCTCAGATCTGTTATCTTTATGGACCCATGTTGCTTGTTCACCCTAGATCTACCCTTTTGAGGCAATTTGAGCCCTAAATCCCTCATTGGTGAGTATCTACACGTAAAGTTGGAAACTTTACGTGTCATTCATGCCCTAGGAACCCAGATCTGTAATTGGCATGGACTGAAATCGAGCAAAATCGCGTATATAGTGAATGCATGGCGACGACTCGACGAGTCGTTCATCAGACTCGGCGAGTCTGCTCGCGAGTCTCCGAGTTGTCCCCTTTTCGTTGTGTCGAGTGGGTGTAGTGAGTCACGGGGTGTGACTCAGTGAGTTGGAAGCCAAACTCATCCATGGAGGAACTCGGCGAGTCCATGCCCTGACTCGGCGAGTTCAAGGCAATCTCCTTAGATCAAGAACAGACTCGGCGAGTTGTTCATACAACTCGGCGAGTCACAGCGTAAAGTGTTCTTCGGGTGAAGATGAACTCGACGAGTTGTTCATACAACTCGGCGAGTAGGATGAAGGACTTGAACCTCAGTTAAGAAGAAGAACTCGTCGAGGCAACGCCCAGCTCGACGAGTAGGGTCGGGATCCAGGACAGTCGTTTGGATAGGGACTCAGCGAGTTGGAGAGCCAACTCAGTGAGTCGGGTCAACTGAAAGTTGACTCTGACTTTGACTTATGACATGATCAGGGGTAAAATGGTCATTTTACCCAATGGACAGTTAGCAGTGATTGACTGAGTATGTTGTGGGGTTTGCAGCCGGAGGATTTTCGGAGCAGCAGTAGGCAGTCAGTCCTCGACCAGATTAGCAGCTATTTCGAGGTGAGTTTCCTTTTCAGTAGAAATGGGTCTAAGGCACCAAGGCCGAACCGTGTAGACGAGATGTTAGCACTAGAGTATGGGCCGAGCCCGTATCTCTGGGTTTAGTCAAGTATGATATATGTGTCAATACAATAGAGTTGCTTATACTTGTTGTCTGTGTGATACTTGTATTTTATGGGTTAGCGGTAGAGTGTGGGCAGGGCCCGTATCTCTCCGAGGTTGGAGTGTGGGCTAGGCCCGTATCTCCCAGATAGTAGAGTGTGGGCGAGGCCCGTATCTCCCGACTAGCGAAGTGTGGGCAGGGCCCGTATCTTCACAAGTGTGGGCGAGGCCCATATCTTCCGGCTAACGAAGTGTGGGCAGGGCCCGTATCTTCCCGAGTGTGGGCGAGGCCCGTAACTCCTAGTTGAACGTTCTTTGTTATATGCTTGCATGGTATGAGGTATTATGGGGGAACTCACTAAGCTTCGTGCTTACGGTTTTCAGTTTTGGTTTCAGGTATGTCACACACACACCCTCTTGTTTCTGCAATTTCGAGTTTATTCTGGGATTGATACTCTGATATTTTGATTGATCGAATGTTGTGGTTTTTAATTTGGTTTTCAATGTGAAGTGGTTCAGCTAAACAATGTTTTAATTGTTAACGTTTTCTATGTAATGTTTTATAAACGAAATTTTTGGACGTGAAATTTTGGGTCGTTACAGTTTGTTAGGCTTTGATGTTTTTGGTGGTTTTATAAAAATCTATAATGTTTACTTGAACTTATACTCGAAACATATGTGTTGAAACCCAAGAACTGGTCATAACAGAATGCGGATTTGGAAACCTAATCCGTAGCAATCTATCAGCACGCTCGCAACCATATCACAGATGGATCTTGCCTTTGTACCTTTTATGTTTGTTTATTAATGGCATGTCCACATTAGGTAGTAGTCGGTATACTATGTACCATATATGATACTTTTATATTATCTTAGACCCATGCTTCTAAGATCTGATTTGACAGGTCATACGATGTTTGCCTATAAATATATATTGTAACGTCTTACAAAAACACTTATCTTTACAAAAACACTTATCTTTTCAGTGAAATCATATATATTGTTCTCCATCTCTATGCTTATAATGTCTTACTCTTAGTTTATTTGCTTACTTTGATGTTATTTATTTATTACTCTTAGTTTATTTGCTTACTTTGATATTTATTTATTTTGAAGTTCATTTTTCATGATTGTTGGACCCTAAACTAATCTTAACAATATGTATTTTTTTGATATATATACTTTCCTTAAATTGTTGATAAATTATAGAATTTATGATATGATTTTGATTTTTTATTTCCATTGACTTTTTCACAATTAAAATTACTTTAAAATTGAAATCAAATGTTACATTGTATATATAGCTAACTATTAATTTTCTTTAATAATAATATGTAAAAATATATTTTATGAAAATACCAAAACCATTACTATATATTTTTCCATGAATTTGAAGGTCTTTTAAATCAAAGGTCTCATGCGACCGCACCACTCGCACACCCGAGGGCTGCCATTGGAATTATATATGATATTAGTGTATAAAGTTAGACGTTTTATTGAAAAACGGTGATATTAAACACTTCGAAATAAATATTTTAGACATAAAGTGAAGATATTTCTTTCAAAAATTTTTAAAAAGAAAAAACCAAAAAATAACTACAAGAGTTTGAAGATCAAACCCAGAATGATGCTTTCTTTGAAAAAAAATGAAAAGTAGTCTAAAATGTTAACAAAAGTTCGGAATGAGGCATTCAGTAGAAATTTATTTTTTAAAAACAGGAAAAAAAAAATCATTATTAAAAAAAAAAAAAAAAAAAAACACCCTCTTAGTTTCCCTAAAATGAAAGGCATACGATTTCTTTTCCTGATAATTATTAGTTTAAGCTTCTTCATTGGCACAAAAATGCATATGAAAAAACATCGTCTCTTTTTGTTTATAATGACACGATAATTTTCTTTTGCAAAGGTCTATGAAGCTCGAGATTTTGGTTGTCTTTCCAAGAACATGAACTAACCATGTTATAATAATGACCTTTAAAATTACATACCACAAACCAACTCTAAGTTTCACATGAAAGCACTCAGAAATTACATGACTTTCATCTGATATATAGCATGAAAGCTACATGTGAAAGCTTTTTCTCTTATATGTTTCACAAAACCAACGAGTCTATGGTGCTTCACAAAGTTGTTGAATCCAATTCAAAAAATAAACCTCTCTTAGCTCTCACTTCTAATCGTAATCAATAATTCAATGCTCTAACTGCTGCTAAAATGTTTTGGTTGACAATCATTTGTATCTCCGCTTGGCTTCTCCATAAGCAACCACCCCCATAACAGTCATCGAGTAACCAGCTATTCCTACAAATGTCACGGGATTTCTGAAAAGAAGTATCGAGATAACAACAGCTACAGCTCCTTTCGCATTCCCAAGTACCTGATGATCACATATATATCAACTTCAATTAATAAGGGTGTGAAGTCCGCATAGTTGTTCAAGGGTCCAGTCCGAGTTCGAAATCCAATGTAAATTGGGATTCCTTATGTCAGCTACTGTATACCTTTTGCAGAAAAAGTATATGTGATGAACGTCACTCATAACTTGTTTGACTTTTTCGGTCAAATGGACAAACTATTTTATTTCAATTTTTAATAAAAAAAGAACTTTGATAATATGTGGAGTTTCGCAACAGGCATTGGAAGATAGAAACTGTTAGTGCTAATTCTCAATTAAAGTTCATATGATTATTGAACTTGTAAACTACTAGGTTTGACCGATTAAAGTCAAAATGCATCTTTTTTTTCTTGGTATATACAAAGAAAGTGCATTAGGAACCAAGAGGGTGAGAGAGGAACCTGGAGTGTCAATGCACTTGTGTTCTTGGTCACCAAGAAATTGGTCAAGTTGGCTGCATAAGCCATGGTTGAATTGATCAAAAGCAATAGCCACATGAATCTATGTTTCAATGCAAGAGAAATGGTAACTTCCATCACATCTGGTTCCATTATAAGTGCAGCAGGCAATAAAACAACGATAGCAATCGGGGACATATATAGCAACAAATTCATGGAATTCAATTTCTCCCTGCAAATAGATCAAATCATATGGCAATTGTTAGTGAGTGAATTACATGTTCAAATTCGGATTTTACATGTGACTTGAGGAAAAATGTCACATTATAATCATTGTATGCGAAATAAGATTTTACATATTCCAAATGGGATTTTACATGTCACTTTATAGCAAAATGTCACACTATAATCAACGTATTCGAAATGGGATTTTACATATGCAAAATGGGAATTTACATGTGACTTTATAGCCTTATAGGAAAATGTCTGTATTTGAAACCCGATTTTACGTATTAGAAATGGGATTTTACATGTGACTTTATAGGAAAATGTGGCAGTATAATCATTGTATTCAATAGTTTCTCCTAAAGGAGATGTTATTAACTTAATGACAAGAACATGAATTTACAGATTTACCCCTCGGAAGAAAGTAGGATGCCTTGAAGAACTGACTTGAAGGCCCTAGCAGCGGTCGCACTTATGCACATAATAAATCCATACAAATGAAAACTTGGCTCACCCTGTCAAAAATCGAATAATTTAATCCTTCTTAAAAGATCAATTTTCAAGAAAACGAAAAGTGTAACAATGACTATGTGAATTTACATTTATGTGAAGAATTACTAACAAATTAAGAGGTTTCCAATTGTACATGTAGTTTAAGATCTAAACGAATTTACTTAAGATCAAGAAAATTGAGCATAGATCAAGATTAAATCAAGTCAAGAACAATAACCCCATAATCTGATCCTTATTTTATCCAAAAACGAAGTTCAATAATTCAAGAAAAAACATACCCCACTGGCAATCACAACACCAGTGACCACAGGAACAAGTGCACCATAGGTAACCCAAGCTTCTCTCTTTAAGGTCATCAGATACGCAAACATGGCGGTGAAAAACGGTGTCGTTGCACCGACAGCTTGGTTGAAAGAAACAGGCAAAAATCTAAGAGAAATATTCCCACCTACAACGGACGCACAAAACACAATGCTGAGAGTTGCAATCCTTAAAAACTGCGACCTCGATTTGATCTTCTGAAAGGGAACAACTTTGAGAAAAACAATGGAGATGTAACTGAGGATAGCACAAGCTGACATATGACACATTGTGAGAAAAATTGGGAATTTGAAGCCATAATTGGAGAGCAAGAACTTATTGAGGAGAAGAACACCGATGTTCGATGAATACCAGAGGATAATGAGTGATGAAATGAAGAACACTTGTGAAGAGGGTGGTGATGAAGAAGATGACATTTTTGTGGGGTTTTGGATGGATCTAATGAAGAAGAAGGAGATGGGTCATTTGTGATGAAATTACAGAAGCAAAAAAGTGGATTTTGATTCGGATCTGTGCAGGATTTGTTTTAAGAAGTGGCGATGTTTGTGCCGTGATGCAATGAATCTGTGTCGGGAGGTGGAGATGGAGGTGGTGTGGGGATATGTGTGTGCCGCCGAAGAGAGATAAAGGAGATGTTTTATGTTTAAACGTGTCTGTTTTCTATTTGTCGGTATCCTTTTTCGGAATTATTTTTTAGACGAAGCCAAAGTTGTTTTTGAAAAACTTTCTAAAGAACTCATCATTTTTAAACAGATTTTGTTATGTTGAGTTTGATGGAGAACGGAAATATGAATATAAAGACATGTTATGGTAGAAAATTCGTGGACAATAATACAGGATGTTTTCGTTTTCCAAGATATGTTCAAAGCTGATGATTTTTACTTAAAAGACCATTAGCTTGTCTAAAAATCAAAGAGCTTTTAGTCTAAAAATGGAAATAAATGATGATTTCGTGTTCTATCGGTATGAGATGTATTAAAAAAACATTTTTCTTAAATGGTCGGGTTTATGTGGACAAATTATATAGAATTATAAGCGAGACTAGTAGGATGTGTTTGTTGTTTAAAAAAGCAAAAACATTTTTGTGCACCAATAATAGACTTTGTAACTCCTCAGAGAAACTTGAGATCATTTAAAATTATATTGTTTTTGTGCTACAATTTGTGACATATTGTTAGCCAATTGTTTGATCTAATCCTCCTCAAAGTTCATGAAATATAATTATTAAGTTGATGGATGTCATCTACCACGATTTAGGCGAGGGCCAAAGGGGAGCCGCCCCTTGGACGGCATTCCGAAAGAAACTTTTTGTAAAATGTTATTTCTATTATCAAATTTTATGTTATATGTTGTATTTTTTAATGACAAAGTTGTAAAAATAGTCCTTATGGTATACATTTTTTTTTTGTTTTAGTCTAAATCTCGATTTTTTTGGCTTCGTGGTCCTTTTAAACTAGTTTCATTGCGTTTTTGGTCCTTATGAATAGTGAAATGACTGTAATACCCTTGGGTTATTTATTTTTCATTTCTTTCATTTTTTTAAATCTAAATACTTATATATTTATATAACTAACTAGGTTAAAACTCGTGGAACCCACGGGTGTTAATTTTAAATAGAATTAAAAAATTGATTATGTAATAAAATAATACACCATTCATATATAGTTATAATAGCAATGTATTTGTAACCTTTTACCAAAAAAAAAACAATGCACTTAAAGCTTTTACCAACATTGGATATATAGCATTGGATACATAACATCTTACTTTGAGTTATATTTCTTGCATTTAACCAAATCATGGTCTAAATGCAATATATAACAATGTACTTTTATTATTCTGTCAAATATAACATCTTACTTTGGGTTTTATTTCCTTTCATAATTTAATTAATTTTTTTAAGCATTGTACTTTGAAAGTACAATATTATAGTTATGTATGTATTTGAAATAAGTTTCCCTTTCATGCAAAATATGAAGGTGACAAAAAAAACCAGAAAATATATAAACAAAGATGGTCCTTGTTTGAAATAATTAACAAAATTGGTTCAATTTTAGTTTTTCTTGTACATTAATAGTAGAAATAACTAAACGCAATGTATTTTATTAACTTTGATATGTTTTTAGATACTCAACTAAAATAATTAAACATATTATACAATGAGTAAATGATACACGTTGGCTTAGAAGGTAAAAATGCAAAAACAGATTTTCAGAAAATGTTGACTTCTATGGTAAAACTAAAAAAATTTAACTTCAAAGTTAACATCAATATTTTTAGATTTTTAGAAAATGTTGATGGAACATTAAACAAACTACAAATTCATGAATATTAAGAAACAGTTAGTGTCATAAGACTATTAAAACGAACACTTTTATTGGGTTTGATATAGGAAGTAAAATATCCAACTTCTAAATATCTTAGTCCTAGAAATTTCAGAAAAAAATTGATTTATTTTACATCAAATATTTTATTAAGATGAAAAGCCAATGGGTGACCGGGAAAAGTATAAAAACTGAAAGAAAACACAAAGGTACAATTACGTAATGAGTAAAGGAATGCAACAACAAGATTTACAACTCAACAAACACTAAAAAATAACAACGAACTTTAGAATTTAGATATTAGAGAGAATAGATCTTTAACAGCACAGAACAACAATGAACCATAGAGATTCAATAAGATGTAGAATATAGATGAAATGCAGCATAAGCAATTCAAAAGTCAAAACCTGAAGCTCGACAAATTGAGAAAAAAATTGATTACCATGTTAGATAAGAAAAAAATTGATAGAACATCTAAAACATGGTTAGAGTAAATATTGGTTACATGACCTGTCAAGAGAAGTTCAAACTTTCAATTCAAACCTTTATAGTTTTACTTCCGAAATCAAACATCTATTTTCAAAACCAAAATCCATGCCAATCCTTTGAATTTATTAAAAAATGTTCATGAGAACCATAAATAACTGAAAAGCCAGTACATGTACATTTAAGAGGCGGCTAATTTCTAATCATGCAGATACTGTAAAAAGTTCAAATGAAACCAAAACCTTCAAATTTTGTTTGCTACTTGCAAGTTGATCAGTAGGAGAAGTTAATAATGAGTTCATTCGTAACTATGAAATTTGTTCTTCAAGAAAACATTTGTTGATCAAAGATCAGAAAACAAAAAACAAAACCTAAGAAACGTCCTAGGAAAAGCCTAAAAAAATATCAATACCCTTACATATTCAAAACCATAATAGGAATTACACAAATAAATGATAGAAATCTAAAAAAAAATCAATGTAGAAATCGATAATTAGCTCATACTCATGTGATACATAGGTGTAAGGTTATTCCTTATTATAAGAAAAATTATAACAAAGCAAATCCATAACCAAAGGTAAGTTACTTACAACCTCTATATCAATTATTGTGTTCCATTGAGTGAGTGATGTGTGTGTGCTCGTAAAATAGTAAGAGAGAGACTTCAATGGTGGCATCCGTAAACAGTTGTAATCAGGGAATCGGGTGATTGAAGCCGGTAGGTGGTTGTTGTTTGGAAAAGCAAAAAAATGGATGTTACCTATTTTTGTTGATAGCAAACACAATAAAATTCTCTTTCCACAATCCCTGCTCACATCAAATACAAACGTTATATCAATATCTATATTCTTTAACGAAATAAAGAATTCAAAAAACACCTTCTTAGTTTTTTACAAGAATCAAACATACCTTCAAGCCTCATGCCCTATAATTAGAAGAAACAGAGGAGTCCAACCCTAAAGGATTCATTGAACAGAAGATTAAGAATTTGATTTTTTAAAGAGATTAAAGTCAAAAGGCTAGTATAGGAAGCAAAAGT
Organism: Lactuca sativa; assembly: GCF_002870075.4. Taxonomy (NCBI): domain Eukaryota; kingdom Viridiplantae; phylum Streptophyta; class Magnoliopsida; order Asterales; family Asteraceae; genus Lactuca; species Lactuca sativa. The sequence continues at coordinate 126,354,861 of NC_056630.2, read as the reverse complement.
TGGCAGCTATATTTTACCTGAATCAAATCTGCATGATTTGTAGTGGTGACATTTTTATCTTTTGCTCCTTTAAAATCCATAAAAATAAATGTCTGGTATGGTTAGTAACCCGTGGATTGACCAAAAAATAAATTTGTCACCTTCAATGCATTGTAACAAATAGTCATTTTCACAATGTCCCAACAATCTTAAAAAAATAAATAAAGTTACGTTAATAATCAATGATGATACCTATGATGTCGATCCTATAATCACTTTCCCAATCATAATCCGCTTCTCTTTCTTTCCCTTCCCCTATCCTTGTCATGACATTTGAATAAATTATGTTGATTGTTGGAGAAGCTGTCATTTGCTTATTTGCTTCATAATATGGAATAACATTTTAAACTATAACTTGAATCATAATATGGTAGTTACTCAGAATTGGTGAAGTACAATATATTAGTTAGTAAAAAAGAATAATGTATAATGTTGTAGTTAAAAGAAACATAGGTTCTCTAAAGATAAACCACCTGATTATATACCCTTAGGAAAATTGTTGCTGACAAATGCACCTTTCACAAGTGTTCCCTGCAACAAAACCAAATTCATCTGTAAATAATTCCAATTAATAGAATGATGAATTCAATCAATCAATGATTAAGTTCCCATCTTTTTATCAGAATTTACCTCAAGATCCAGCATCTGGTATTGATTTTTGGTGCATATATATAGAAATTGCACATAAATGAAGGTCTTTGTTTCCAAAGAATCAACAAAAATTAGTTCCCACAACTAAAAACTTGTTTCATGTAGTTTGGAAGGATCAACCAGATGCTATTACGTGTTTTGCTTCAAGCATTTAATCAAACACCTGTTGTGCATAAAAAACAAAAAATTTGCTCATACTCATGTATAAATAGAAAACTAGGAAAAAATTATTCTTACATGAAATCAATAGAAGAAGCAGATGTCTAGGTTAGAGAAGAAGAAGAAGAAGAAGAAGAAGAAGAAGAAGAAGAAGAAGATTACCAGCGACCATTGGAGCAGTGATTTACCGAGATTTTGTTGGATTAGTGTCCAAGTCCATAACTATTTTGGTATGTACTTGACCCGATGGTGCATGGTCCTTTTGGGTTGCCTTCACCAAAGCAACTTGATTGGAGAAATAAATAGAGAGAGAGGTTATTATGATTTATTAATATGCTATAAGAATAATATATTAAAGGAGAAATCATATTTGTTTAATTAATATTGGTCAATAATTAATTAAGAATTAATTTTGTGATCAAGTGTAATTAATTAAACTAGAGGGGCTGAATTGTAATTATGTGATAGTTACAAAATAAGGTAAGGATTATCTTAAATATAAGGTGACCGAATTTAAGGTGATAATGCCTTAGAATTCGACTAGGATAAGGGTTTCTAAGACTTATCTTATGGTTGCTTGGTGGGCAAGCAACTAGATAAGGATAAGGACTAAAACCCTAATCTTTACACCTATATAAACCCCCTAAGGCTCATGAATTCGTCTAAGCCTTCCCAAGAAGTCCTGAGGACGAATTCCTACCTCTCTCCTCTCTCTTTATACCTTCTCCACTTACTTATGGTGTTTGTAAGCCATTAGAGGAGTGACACTTGTGACTCTAAGCCTTCCAAAGTCAATTCAAGGAGGAATTGGGATTGTTATTGCTACATAACAATCAAGGTAATATCTTAAACCTAATTATATGTTAATATTGATTTCCATATGCTAGAATTAGGGTTTATAGTCTTGGATTCAAAGCATGTACAATAGAGAAACCTAGATCCAAGCATTAGGGTTTGTATGAGCACATAGGATGTCTTATGACCAAAACCCATCAGTGGTATCAGAGCCTTGATTGGTTTCAATTGTATTGATGCATTGTATATCTAAAAAATTCGATTTTTGGTGTTTTGGAGGCTGGACTGGCCGAGTCCATAGCTGAACTCACTGAGTCCAAGGTGACTCGACGAGTCCAGGCTTGACTCGACGAGTCAACTCGTCAGATAGAGCTTATCTCGGGATTTCTTGTTGTTTTTGCATTGGGATAGTTACCTTATCATGTTAGATCAATATTAATCCGATTACATGATATATTTGACAATATTTTTGATCTAATTGAAGATATTTATCAATTAATAAGATAATTGTTTCCTTATAAGATAATTGATTAATTATTTTGAGTAAATTGATAAATTGTTTTGCAAGAAATCATTAAATAAATCAAATATGGATAATTATGTGATTTAGATTATTTGTTATTTGATCCTTATGTTATGAAATGTTTCATATTTTTCCCCTTTATGTTTTATAGTTTAAATTTGAACCCAAAAGTTTTGAAATTTAAATAGTTGAAACCCTAATGTGTTGAAATGTTTCAAAACTTGCCCTCAAGTTTTGGAATTTAAAAGTTGATTAAAAGTTTAATTAGGAATGTCAAATTCTAAAACTCTAGTATAGTTTTGAAAAAGTTCAAATCACACCCTTATGGTTTTATTAATTAATTAAGGTGTATAATTAAAAGAGGTTTAATAAATCCATAAAAGTTTAGGTTTACAATTTAATTTGAATTAAAGGTATAATTGTTAAATTAGACCACCTAAGTATTTTGAAAGTATAAAATACACCCTATGCTATATGTAACATTAAAAGTCTAGCATTATGTATATATATATATATATATATATATATATATATGTATGAGTAAAAGTCAGTCTTACCGTTAGTAGGCCTCATTCACGAAGCTAGTCTATAAGGGGTGTTTAAGGAAATTGCCTATAAAATGGCGATTAAATGGGTATCCACTCTTACCCACCGCACTCTTGACTAGTGGAGGGTCGTTAGCCGAACGGGTAGGATGGGACAAAACATTCCATTATAAGTATAATGAAGTATAAAAGTAACTAAATGTTTTCATAAAATTCTCAATCTTAGTTACTTAGGCAAAAGTGAATTGATGCAATTCCATGAAATTACACTTTGTGCCCTTGCGAAGACGTTAGTGGAGCGTGTGTGGTTTACCGGCACACTAAATGGTTCTAAGCAAAGGTAGCAAAGGGTGACTCAATGTTTGTCATAGTTTGGTGGAGCGTGTGTGGTTTACCGGCACATCGAATAGGTGACTGTAACATGTGAGGGCACCATGTAAGTTTGCATGGTTATTCACACCCGCTTTGTGATCCTCGGCATCCCAGTCACAAACAAGAGGGGCATATCGAGATTTAAACATGCCATTGAAAGTTCAATGTATCTCAAAGGATCTAGGAGTTTTCATAGATTTAAAACTTAAATTTCTTTTCGTTTTTCGTGGGGGAAATTAGTGAATCGTCATTCACTTACCTTCGAATATTCTGCAATTAGGGTTACGGCATCTCTCTCCCGAGTTGTAGAATATTGTGTTGGGTCCTAGCCTTAGTATCTCATTTGGGTGATTTACTAAGGACTCAATCAATCAACTAACTTGAATTCGTTTTCTCCCGTTTTGTAGATGTCAAAGTTTGACAACTATGGTCTTCTCAAATCCCGTGGAACAAGCATTCCACATGAAGATGATATTCCACGATTCGATCGAGGAACAAGAGATCATATTTCACTTCCTCCTCCTCCTCCAATTATTCTCCCTAACCCACAAGTTCAAAGGCTTGAAAAGTTCAAGATCACTCAAGCCCTTTTGGCAAGTAAACATAAAGAAGGAAAGTCGGTGTGTGCACACGTCCTAGGGATGAAGTCACACATTGATAGGTTAAGGATGTTGGGATCCGTTGTCTGTAAGGAGATGGCTGTTGATTGGGTTCTTCAGTCACTTCCTAACTCGTATAGTGAGTTCGTAAAAGAGTACTATACAATGAACCGCAACGTGACCCTTATAGATCTCACCTATATGCTTATTGCTGCTGAATCAACAATGGTTTGGCGCAATAGAAAAGCAAAGTTGATTGGTGAATCTGCCTTCAAGACCTCTATGGATATAGACAATGGCAACGAAAGACATGCTATGATCGAAAAGTTTGATCATAAGAGAAAGGCAATGTCTGAAGTAGTTCCATGTTCTGTTCCAAAAGAGTCAATTTGCTTTTATTGCCAGGAGAAGGGGCATTGGAGACAAAGCTGCCCTATTTACCTAAGAGATCTAAGAGATGGGAGAGTCAAAACATATGGCTTTGCTTTAGGTAAAATCCATTGACTAACTCTTTTAAGCTTCTATTCTAGATTCTTAATACATAATGTGATAAGATTACAATTGATGTTTTGTAGGATCGAAGAAAAGAAAGGAAGCTTAAGGGAAGAAGTGAGCAAAATCTAACCGTGAAGGAATGGATTTCGATCGCATTTCTCGAAGATTAGATTCTTGAGCTACTACTTAGAGTTAGAATTAGATTGCTAAGAAAGATGTATTAGCATAAGTTTTTCAATGAGTTGCATTGTAAGGACAAATTTTTCCGCAATAAAATAAATTTTGATTTTAAATTTTATTTATTTATCCTTACAATGGCGTGTATGAAAAATTGATGTTAAAATGTTTATCTTATTAGCAATAATGGATTTGGTTCTTATTATGTTATTTATGGAAAGTCGAGAATTTACCAAATAGGAAGAGTTTCTCATCGCCCAAGTTTCAATTGGACAGAAACTTGGAATCATGCAACTTGATTGCATGATGAATGAGAAATTTCGTAATTGGAAATTAGACTAATTCGTTGACAAAGAGTCAAGTGAAGGACTAGGAGATCGAGTACACAAAGTTGCGTATTGATCAAGTCCACCATAAGAGTAACAAAAATATTCGTCATGATTTACTAAAGGTTTAGTAAATATGATTATACTTACAAGATTAAGTGTAATTCTGAATTGATTAAAGGGTTTAGATCAATAGCAGAACGAATAAGAAGAATCAAGTAGGCAGAAAGATAAAAGTTTCTCCATTCTAAGAAGAAGGGAGAGTAACTTTTATGTTTTATGATAAGTCTTAATGATTAAGAACCATATCTCAATTGATCCTCTAAGTGAGTCTTAGTACAATTGTATGTTTAAGAAGAGGAATCAAGAATTGAAGAAATGGTTAAATCAAAAAGTCAATCATACTTCGTTCCAATAACAAGTCTTAAAGTTGAGTGAAAAGTATTAAGAAGGTTTGGAACATTCATCAAATGTGGAAAGTTGTGATGTCTTGGATAAGACAAAGACCAACTAGGACCAATTTATGAAGAGTTTTGATTAAAGCTACACTAACTCTTGAATATTTATTTGTCAAGAAATGTTTTGACAAGAGAATCTTATATGTCAAGGAGTCAGTGGGAGTCTTAATGGTCTTGAAAGGTTTCAAGAACAAATCAAATTAACCTTATCGATCATCACTAGCACACGAGTTGAGGTTTACAACCTATCGTGTTGACATTATTTTGTTTCTGTGCCAATCCAATCGAGTTAATTATGCATGTGAGTTCTATGAGTTCTCATTTTGAACGCATAAAAGGCAAAGCACCTTAATCAATGAAAGGTACATTGATAGGAAAGAGTGAGCTGCTTAACTACTTGGAAGACATGGTGGGCAGTTGTGCTACCATGAGGCAAGAAATCAAGATTAAGAAAATTCGGTCCATATGAGTTTGAATTTGTCGTAAACTTTAGTTTTGACAAATTCACATGGATAGGAACACATACACCGTTTAAATCTAAGTGTCATAAGATTTCCTCCTTCATGAAAATGATTGTGAGGAAATGCTTTCACTAAGAGAGATTTTAAGAAGATAGTGATTGTAAAATTGCATTCTCGAATTCGATTATGGTTACGGTATCCCTTTCCATAATTTGAATTGTGAGGTTTGGCAATTGTTTACACACACATATGAACTATCTAAGGCAAAGGTGTATAAGTTCAAGAAGCCTTGATAAAAGATTATCAAAGCATTAAGTATTAGAAACATGGACTTAAGAAATTCAATAAGCATTGTTTTTCTGAAAGTTAAGATGTTTATGAATACATGTCGAAGCTAGTGGGAGCATAAATGTTATGTTAATCATCATGATAGTGGGAGCATAAATGTTATGATTGTATGATTATTAAGGCACGTATTGCAAAGTTGGCAATATTAATTATAGAAAACAAGAGTCATTCTTTGCAAAGTTGTAAGGATGGAATAGTTGTTTTGCTATAATTAAGGGAGAGAATATTATGCTTCATTTCAAATCTAAAGGTTTAGGTTGAGAAATTAGTCAAGGGTACATAATGTGTTCTTAAAATTTCGATTATGATTACGGCATTCCTCTTCACAATTCGAATTTTGAGAACATAGCAAATAAAACATTATGCGTCGTGTCCCATACGCTTCGAGTATAGGATCGATTGCAAATGCTTTAATGTTTGACCATTCTAAAATTTTCCAAATGTCTAGCGCATTTAGAGGGAAAAAGGACTAGAATCGGTTTTGACTAAAATAATTAAACAACTATCAAAGGACAATCCAAAGTTCGACGAGGATTGGTCGCTTGTGAGTAGTTGGAAGCATGGTATTGGATGGACCATATCGACATTATTATGAATAGAAAAGATTCTATTAAGAATGAGTTGTCATATGGAAATTATGGAAATGTTTCCATACTGGATGGACCATATTGACATCATTACGAATAGATAAGATTCTATTAAGAATGAGTTGTCATATGGTAAATATGGAAGCGTGTCCATATTGGGAATTGAATATTGAAAATCTATGTCTAGATTAGAAACTTTTATGCAAAAGGATGTTCAAAGGAATGTACCTTGAGTGAGAGACATCATATCTAAGGAATTGTCTTGTAACAATCTCCGATAGAGGACTTTGTAATATCATTGGCAATAGTCTTTGTGACTTTGGTGCAGTGACATTACGAAAGGATAGCTGCATAGAATGTTAGAATCTAGCATATTCTATAAGTAACAAGAATTTGATATTCTTTAACTTATGAAAAACGGATTTGGAGTGGTGAAATGAGAAGGATTGGAAATGTGTTCAATGTGATTTATTTCACAAAGTAAGAACCATAGGTAAACATTGTGTGCATACTAGGAGCATGGGACAAGTGTTGGAATTCAAGTAAGAAGTTGATTACCCGAAACGACAAATAATGAGTAATCAATATGGTGATAAATAAAAGGCGTTTTATTTATACTCGAAGGTTTGAGGCCATATGGGATTAGTATTATTCTTGTGTTTCACATTTGCATGTTTTGACTTCCAGAATAATTGAGTTTATTAAGAATAATCGAATTATTCAAACGGGCCACAGTCGTTCATATGTTGGAAGTAGATATGAATGAAGACTGTCGTGAATTGGTGTGTGGATTGTCTAAAGAGCATTAGACATAAGCAAATGTTTGCTGCAACGTTCATGAGTGCTTATGAATATGAATTTGAGCATTGGATTAAACCCACGCTCACTTGAATCACTCCATGAATTGTATCACGAGTGATTGGTGAGATGATAACATCTTATATTCTTCAAACCGAGATGTGTGAGTTATATCTTGCAAATCGGTTGCACATTGATAATATGTAAACGCACTAGTAACTTGGTGTTATAAAACATATTGTTGTGTGTGATTTGGTTAGTGAGTGCAAGCAAGCATTGTATCAAAGTTTATCCGTTCCTTTTATCCAAATTAGGATAAAAGCGATATCTTTGGGCCCCTCGATGGTTTAGTGATGACAAACGTAAATGCTCGGCCGGGCTAGGGCTAATTTGATTTGTTCAATTAGTCAGTCGTCATAAATCGGGAATCGAGATATAGTACAAAGAGAATGATTTGAAATCATATCTCATATGATATCTAGAATGGAGGAATATATGATCCCTTATCTAAGGACACGCGTATCTGATATGATTAGAGTTGACAGCGGCTTTGGAAAGCTACGATTGCAGATCGGGATCCGAAGTCATACGCAGAATAGTTGTTAGACTTATCCAAGTGGGAGACTGTTGGATTAGTGTCTAAGTCCATAACTATTTTGGTATGTACTTGACCCGATGGTGCATGGTCCTTTTGGGTTGCCTTCACCAAAGCAACTTGATTGGAGAAATAAATAGAGAGAGAGGTTATTATGATTTATTAATATGTTATAAGAATAATATATTAAAGGAGAAATCATATTTGTTTAATTAATATTGGTCAATAATTAATTAAGAATTAATTTTGTGATCAAATGTAATTAATTAAACTAGAGGGGCTGAATTGTAATTATGTGATAGTTAGAAAATAAGGTAAGGATTATCTTAAATATAGGGTGAACGAATTTAAGGTGATAATGCCTTAGAATTCGACTAGGATAAGGGTTTCTAAGACTTATCTTATGGTTGCTTGGTGGGCAAGCAACTAGATAAGGATAAGGACTAAAACCCTAATCTTTACACCTATATAAACCCCCTAAGGCTCATGAATTCGTCTAAGCCTTCCCAAGAAGTCCTAAGGACGAATTCCTACCTCTCTTCTCTCTCTTTATACCTTCTTCACTTGCTTATGGTGTTTGTAAGCCATTAGAGAAGTGACACTTGTGACTCTAAGCCTTCCAAAGTCAATTCAAGGAGGAATTGGGATTGTTATTGCTACATAACAATCAAGGTAATATCTTAAACCTAATTATATGTTAATATTGATTTCCATATGCTAGAATTAGGGTTTATAGTCTTGGATTTAAAGCATGTACAATAGAGAAACCTAGATCCAAGCATTAGGGTTTGTATGAGCACATAGGATGTCTTATGACCAAAACCCATCAGATTTATGGCACTAAATTGAATGTAATCATGATTTAAGGTATAAAGCATCAAAGTTTTTAAAGGATGAAGGCATATTAGGGCATACATCGAAGTTTTTGAATAAGATTTAAGTTGTTCTTTTTGGATATTAGGTTGGAATTCCTGATTTCATGGGATTGAGTTTAATTGATAGAACAAATAGGACGAATTTCATGAGGGATTTTGCAAGATTACCTTTATTAGTTATGCAGATCTTGCTAATTAAAAGGAAATCTCGGTAATTTTGGAGCTGAGATCTCGTGTTGAAGTTGGAAAGTATTATCAGTGTATCTCTTCCAATCTATATCATTTCCAGATTATTTGTGTAAATCGTGTTCAAAGGAGGAAGGGGTATATTAGGCATTTCACTTAGAAAAAAAATGAGTGGGAAACAAATGCGGAGATGAGGTTAGAAGAAGCCACGTGGCACAAATATACTGTTTTATTATAATAGAGGATTTAAAAAAATAAAAATCTCTCTCTCTCTCTCTCTCTCGTACACACAACAAACAATCACCCCCTTCATCTTCTCCGATCATCATTCCCAAAAACTCAAAAGCTTACTGCAAGAATCAATTGTGTGTATGTAACTACATTGGGTTTGATTCCTTGGTCAAGCATTTCAGTGAACACATGGTGTGCACTAGACAAACCTAACACATGAACACAAACATCTGCAACAAAAAAAAATCTTTAAAGCTCAAGTACATACAATAAAAAATCCCACCAGATCTTTAAGAGCAATGCTTCTTCTCGTCTTTTCTCTGGTATTTCTCCGACTCCAGATTAATAGGGTTAGTAAAACTACAAGAATTTTGTCGGAGATTTTCCCTTGAATTTTATTAGAACCAGATTCCTCTTCATCTTCTTCCTCAGAAAACTCTTCTACACCTCTTGATCTTTAAAGTTTTCAGAACTATCTCTACATGCATCTCCCTTGTCGAAAAAACGATCTACTGCTACATAGTGTGCTCAGATCCCTCATCAGAAAACCGTGTTAAGATCGAATCAAGAGGTGCTCAAACCCAAATTGAATCACCCACCGGGAATCGTTTCTAGATCGGTGACGTGCTAAACAAAATGGGTCAATAGAGACGTCGGCGGACTTTAAACCCAAACTGAATTACCTACCAGACATGGAACCTTCGGTGGTGGGTTTTCGATGGCGACTTTAGATCCAGATGTAGGCCCTCCTGTCTTGTTCTCACTGTCATGTGTGTTCGGTGCTGAAATGGTGATGGCGGGGGAAGATGTCTAGTTTTTCGGCGTATCTTCTTTCAATTGTTCTAGCTTCGTCGGTGGCTGTGTGAGCTCGAACACAGGTGTCAACGAAGAGGTGACTGTTGGGGGTGATTAGCGATAGAGGATCAAGTAGGGTGAGGAGGTTGTGGCAGCCTCTTGGCCTGTCGATGATACATATATATATATATATATATATATATATATATATATATATATTAATTTAATAAAACATTAAATAAAATAGAAAAAAGATTGAAAAAAATATCAGAAGGGCATATTAGTCATTTCAGTTTAGCAAGGGACCAAAACCACAACCAAAATACCTCAAAATGACCACCAATCCAAAAAAGTCGTGGTTTTGACTAAAAACCCAAAAAAATGCATACCATGAGGACCATTTTTGCAGTTTTGTCTTTCTTAATTGTTTGTTTTTCCCTTACAACTTAAATACATGAATTGGAATTTCTAAACAAATTTAAATAACGATCGGATTGTGATGGTTATATCGAACCCCACAATAGGGTTGATAATCAAACTAACTTTCTTTAAAAAAATTATAATATATTGTTATTTTGTAATTAAAAATAAAAAATAAAAAATATATATATATATCATTTAGTTGAGAAGTTATATATTCATTTTTAACGGTTAAATAAGAAAATTAAATAAATATCATAAAAGATAATTATTTATCTTGAACCATGTTAGTTGAATGAATTTAAATATAACATATTGTATATTCTCATAGAAACTATATATATATATATATATATATATATATATATATATATATATATATAGAGAGAGAGAGAGAGAGAGAGAAAGAGAGAGTTAGATTCAAATGTTTCTAACAACTATTGTGTGCTTTAATACATCAATAGGAGTTTAGGAAAAAATAAATCATTAAATAAATCATTTAAGGGTATTATAGTAATATTTGTATAGTTAATTATGGTAGATAATTAATATTACTGATATCACGCAAGAAACAAAAATAAATTTAGAATATTAGCCCTAAATCTAATCCACCACTTCTTCTTCTTCTACAATCGACGGATCCAAAAAGGAGCACATACTCTCGTCTTGCAATTGATGATGGACTCTAGGGTTCGATGAGGCTGGAGAAGGGGATGCGGAGGAGCAGTGGCGCTGCTATGGGGTCCGTGAATGCGAGTGAGAAGCGAGGAGCGAAAGGGGAGGAAATTCGGTGGTGTTTGTGATGCTCAGTGTTCGGCGATGTCTTTTGATGGGGAAGAAGCAGATGAGGTCATCACTCCCGGCGATTACAGGTACATGGACGAAGGTATGCTCCGGTAGCCTCCTGTTCTTCTTCCTCTGGTCCGGTAATCCAACAACTAAGGGGAGAGAATGGCAACAAAAGACTGAAATTGGGAAGTGTTGTTTTTCTTTGTTTGTTTGGAAAGGAAAAACACGAAAATAGGGTTGTTGGCCATTGACACAGAAAGGGAGAAAGGAAGCAGCAAAACAACAAGTTTGAGGGGGACAAGGGTCTCGATTATTGACTGGTCGAAGGAAGAGGAAGTTAACGGAAGCATCCATGGCCAACAGGGGATCTTTTTCTTCATCTTATTTTGAACTGAATCCATGGACATTTGGATGTTTGGGTTTTCCTGAAAAAATTTATGATAATGGATGAGATATAACTCATGGTTGTTTAGGTTTTGGTATTTGATAGGGGAATCCATGGGTGTTTGTGTCTTGAATTCATGACTGGGAATGAATGCATATGTATATTGATGATTCAATCCCAACTCTTTTTAAGGAAGGGATGAGTTGGAGAGTTAATCTTGGTTGAGTGTTCAGTAGATAATCTTGGTTGAGTATTCAATAGATAGGAAGGACAAACAGATGAATTTTTGAGTGTTTGATTCATTGACAGCTATGATCCAAGAAGAAAGAAAGAGGTGGAGTGTGTTTGGCTGGTACTATCGACATATTATTTTGACTTTTTTTCTTTGATTGATTCCTAAGTTTTTTTTTAATCTTCTTTAGATAAGGTAGTGATGGTGATGGAAAGCTTCTACACATCTCTACTTTTACCCTGATTATTTCATGGTGCCTTCTTCTCTTCTTTATTTATGTCTACCTCTTCTAATTTTTGGTTTCCCCAAACTGGAATCCTTTTTTTATTTGATTCTCACAACCGAGCATTTATGATTGTTTTAGGTGATAAAGCTTGATGATGATTTCAGTTTTCAATAATGCAAGATTTAAGCAAACTGTGTTACAAAGTCATAGAGGATGGTGTTATTTATGCTAAAAAATAAGGTAATTTATGTTGTCTAAGTTTGATTAATATTCTATTTTTGCAGGCACCTGATGTCATTGAATTGAAAGTAATATTTTGTTAGAATTCTTAAGGAATTGAAGTTTAAACAACAAATAAAAATGAAATATTCTTTTAGAATTGATGTTAATATGTGTAATTATGTTTTTTGGTGTTTTTATTTAATAAAAAAAGATGTTATAAATTCTATTAGCATATAAGTTAAAACTTGTGTGTATTCTGTCATAATTTATTTATATAAATGCATTCCGTCAAAATGTCTTTAAGAACGTTTTGTTAACAAGTATATTTGTTTAACTGGTAATGCATTCTAGCAGAATTACAAGTAATGCATGTTATTAGAATAGTGATAGTATATTCTAGCAGAATAACTAGTAATGCAAGTTATTAGAATAAATTACAATTGTTTAATGTGTACTACATTCTATCAGAATTTTTATAGTTTTTATTCTTTTAGAATGCTCCGAATTTTTTAATATTTGAAAGTTGATTATGTTTTTTTGTGGATTTAGGTTTTGAAGAGACTGTCATTGATGTGAAAAAGGAGAAAAAACATGGAGAACTAGAGTGTATTCTTGCAAAATGTATTATGCTAGAATGTATAAAGTGTTTCTTAGCCATTATTAGTCATACTTTTTTTAGAATGAATGTAATAATTGTTTATAGTCTTATTCTTTACGGATGAACGTAAATAGTGATTCTTAAAGAATAAAATCCGTATTCTTTAGAAAATGTTATTCTTGATAATATGTTGTATAATTCTTTAAGCATGTTTAATATAAAAAGTATCTTGAATGAAACCATATTCTGCAAGAATAAAACCGCAAATATATTTACTAGTTTATTGTTGGCTTTTTGTCATTCTGACATAATAAAATCGGTTATTATTAAATATAATATCAAATTTAATTAGAATTAATTTAAAAAAAATAGATTTTTTAAAAATAAGGAAATTAATGGTCCCTTAAAATCCAAAAAATTCCCTTTTTAAAATAGGTTAATTGACCAAAATACTATTTTGCTGAAATTTATATGATTATATGATAAATGTCACCCTATTGTAATATCATAGACCCTCAGATCATGACTGTTGATTCTATTCATCCGGTGGTCCAGATCTGTGCATTCTGGTACACAATAGTTACTAAAAACAAAATAACCTAAGTCTCTCTCTCTCTCTCTCTCTATATATATATATATATATATATATATATATATATATATATTGAATACAAAAACTCATAATTTAGTCATAATATAGTAAATGTTAGTGTACTTGAATCTCATATAAAATTATGTTTATACAATATGTATGTATAAATAAGGATGCGACAAAATAATGTTGGAAAATGTACCAAAATGGTATTCATGAATTGGGTGGAAGTGACTTCAATCACCAGGAAAATTAAAAGAATGGAGATTACCGTACCCATATGTACGCTTAGCGTACTCCTCCTACCCCAAAATTACAATCTTTACACTAGGGCTTCTTATGGCTACTTCCTTCCAATCCAAGGACCAAAATGACATAAATTAAAACCAAGGGATGAATTTGAAAATACCTGAAAACCAAGGTGTTACCCTTTGGGGGACTCTCGATGATGTGAATTAACAATTAAGTGAATATGTTAGGTCACATGTTGCATGGGTTAAATAATTTCAGATTGATTGATTTGACCCTACTATGCAACTCTCGTCTGAGTCTAACCGTTGTAGAGTTGAGTCTTTTACTTGAAGGATTATCTAAGCTTTGTTGCATGTGATTATATTCATGAAGTAGTTATTTGACATTATAGGGAGTTCTTCAGTAGTTGATGGCAGGGTGAGGTCAGGAACCTATAAGAGTTTAGGAAGTGCTTTAGTGGGTTAATTTCATTGTTTAGCAGGTATTTGGAGTATCAGTTGAGAAGGTGACTTGGAGGATTTGGGATGGTTCTTGAGGAGAGTATAAATAAGCATGGAAGGTAGTATTAGGCTCGTACTACTGAAAGCACATGATCCATACTCGACTCGAGGAGAATCACAGAGAATCTAGGAAGCCTATGGGATGAGGATTCTTTGAGCATATTCTGATTATTGTATGATTGCTTTTGAGAATGGTGATAATCACACATGGAGGAGGTTTTGGTTCTGGTTCTAGCTCAGGTGTTGGTACCGAGTCGATGGGTGAACGGATGTGGGAGTTCATCTCATCAGCGATCACTCGCGGTATCTTGGAGCACACTCCTATAATTTATGGTACAATCAAGGAAAGGATAATGGAGATTATGAAGGAGTTCCAGGACGTGTACCGCACTAGGATTATAGAGTTGTTGGATGAGTGACTCAGGACCTTTTGGGCCAAGATCGTGGCAGGACAGTTGGGAGCGCGGACTCCCTCATTTTGGGAGAGGGTTTGTTGTTCTACAGTATACAGCAGACGTCGAAATGAAGAAAGTGAGGTATCATGATATGTTGAGGGATAACATCAGTGAGTTTGTGAGCTTGTCAGGGTGTAATACCCTGAATGATATGATGTCTAGAGCCCAAGAGCGATAGATTGATTTGGAGAGCCTCAAGAAGAGGAAGACGGAGCATATTCATACCGCAGTGCGCCAGGCAAAGAGGCCCAGGACTCAGGATCAACGAGTGAGGGGCCATCAGGGTCGAGGTCAGTTCAGCATGTATGGCAAGTTGCATGGTGGGGTTTGTCGATCTAAGGGTATGGGTTGCTACAAGTATGACAAGATTGATCATGTCAGCAGGGATTGTCCCTAGGGGATGAGCTCGTTATGTTTTCACTGCAACCAATTCAGCCACAAGAAGGCCTACTGTCCGGAGTTGGTGAGGGGAGAAGTGAAGGCACATGCTCCAGATGCTTTGAGGATCTCTGATGCTTGAGAGGGCAAGGAAGAAGCCCTGGCAGTGAGGATTTGAGAATTGCAGCTTAAATCGAGAGAGGCAAACTTTCATCAGATGCTATTGCGGGTATGTTCCATTTTTTTTATTCAAGCCTTATTATCTTTATGCTTATGGTTCGTATGCCACTTTGCATACCGAGAGCCGTGTTTAGGGGATATTCGGGTGAGCCAATTTTGGATTTTGATGTGGGAGGCATCGATCATCATCAGAAACAAGATTAAAGTAGGAAAATATCAACAATCGGTCTAATCTTTGGTGGTATCATCAAGAATTCAAGGAATTTGCAAGATGGGCATGCCGGGTTAGAATGCAGGATATGTAGGGGTTCTTCATGGTTTCAAGCCAATGATGAACGGATTTGATCATGGGTGTAATATCGGTAGTTGTCAAGTTCATACCTTCGTATTGTGATTAGTCGCAGGTTCGCATGGGAATTGCTCTAAGTGCAAGTAGATCGTGGAGTCGGTTGGGTGCCCGTTTCGATATTTGAGATGTTGTTCTTCATCATCCTATAAATCATCGAGGGCTTGTAGTGGATTCAGTGGAAATTGCTTAAGGATCTTGAGATTTGTTTTGGTATTAGGAATAATCACCTGGTCTTGGAATGTATAAGTGCTAGGCTTGTCTGGTCAAGGAAATCTAACTATTATAAAGCTCAGGTTACCGACTGCTACCATCCATAGCAAATGAACAGTGGTAACATATCACTC
The DNA here is from genome assembly GCF_002870075.4 of Lactuca sativa. Lineage (NCBI taxonomy): Eukaryota > Viridiplantae > Streptophyta > Magnoliopsida > Asterales > Asteraceae > Lactuca > Lactuca sativa. Next base: position 126,338,924 of record NC_056630.2, on the reverse strand, counting down.
TTAAGTAATTGGGAACTCTTGTTCATATAGGTTGTATCAGCCATTGGGATTGTCAGCAAAAATCGAATGGTATCTATTGGCGAACTTTGAGTACATTGATCGTTCGAGTGGTGAGTTGTTAAATTGGTGATCCGTCCATTTCGATCAAGAGTTTAGTTGCTCTTGTCATCAGATATGGTTGTGAGATGGTTCGAAAATCCAACAATTATGGTATTGGTAGAGTGCAGTTGAATCCAAATGGGGGAGAACCATTTGGATTATTGGGAACAATTCTAGGTGCGAAACAAGGAGGAGTTTTATACCACAGGCACAAGTGTGGACTAATATTTGCACAAGTAATGAGGATTCAGGTTTATATTTTCCGAATATGTGAAGCATCAGTTGTAGCGCATAGAGGAGATATGATTTTATACAGGTGGAGGGATTATGTTAGAGCTTCTCTACATCTGATAAAGGCTTTGGGGTTCGAAGCATAACCCAAACACCTTATTGGGGTAAAGTTGGATGTGGGTTCGACTCATGATGATTATGGTTGGTATGGTAGATAGACGGTAACCATTGGGTTATGAGCATTCTAACACTCCTAAGTGTACATGCAATCCTAAATACCTTGGATCTATGTTTTCTCTATTATACATGCAAATATGAATAATCCAATGTATTACCCTATCTAGCATACAATCTTTTGATACTTGGGTAATATAACAAGTTAGAATTCATACCTCTTGATGTAGCTTGACTCCATTAAGCTCGAGAGCCTAGCTCCCCAAGTGTGACACCTCAAATGGTTCACACAACATCATCAGCACATGGAATAACCATGAGAAGAAGACACTTCATGCTCTAATCGGCTAGCCCTCATATATGTGTTACTAGTGCCAATTTCTTGAGCCAAATGGGTCCTTATATAGTGTGCACATTAGGGTTACACCATGTAACCCATGACTTTACCCATTCCTTATGCTCCATGGGTTTTAAACTCCATGGAGTATCCATGGGTCACCACATGGGTTAAACCCAACATAAGGAATCATGGATCATAAGCTCACATATATAAGAATGAATGATTTACACAATCAATCCCCATATATTTAATTAGTCTCTTTTGATCACTAAATTAAGTCCAAATTTATTCTTGATCAATACTAATTAAATAACATGATTTCATATTAATATATTAGAACCTATAATATATTAATATGTCACAAATGTCCTCTCCTCACAAATGGTCTATCCAAATGTTCCGATGCCATGCAACCCAATTGGACCATGCCGAGTCGGGTCAAGTACATACCAATTATAGTTATGGACTTAGACACTAATCCAATAGTCTCGTACTTGGATAAGTCTAAAGTTATTATTGAGTATGACTTCAAAACCTATCTGGCAATCGTAGCTCTCAAAATCCATTGTCGAACTCTGACCTTGTCGATGAACTCTGACCTTTGTCAATGACTATTCCATTAGATAAGGTATAATATATTCCTCCATTCTAGATATCATATGGACTGAGACATGGATTATAAATCATTCTCTATGTCCATTTGTTGTTTCCCGATTTCCGATTTATGACTACCGACTAATTGAACAAATCACATTAGTCCTGGCTTGGCCAAGCACTTCGGGGTGTCATCACTAAATCATCGAGGGGCCCACATATATCGCTTTTATCCCAAAGGTAAAAGGAATGGATAAACTTCGACTCATATGGCTTGTTCTACTACTTGTTGAATCATACACAAAGGCACGTTTTATAACATCGAGTTACCAATGCGGTTTCGTGCAATCAATGTATAACCAACTCATAGTAACAACTCATATCTCTAGGTTTGAAGAATATAAGATATTATCGTCTCATGATCACTCGTGATAAAATCCATGTAGTGATTCCAATGAGTGTGGGTTGAATCCAATACTCGGAACTTATGATCACTCATGAGTCTTGTAGCACCACTTTGTCCAAAATCTTAGACCTCTACAAGCCAACCCATGGCATACTTGATTCATATCTACTTCCAACATATGGCCGACTGTGGATGGTTTGAATAACTTAGTCATTCAGGAAAAACGACCTAGTTGTTCTGGAAGTCAAAACATGCAAAGTGAAACACAAGAATAATCGAATCCAATATGGTCTCAGAACTTATGAATATAAATAACACATCTTTTATTTATCATCATATTGATTACCCATCATTCATTGCATACTGTTTCAAACTATCAACTTTATACTTGAATTAAAACAATATTTGTCCCATGCTCCAAGCATGTACACTATGTTTTTCTAGACACTAGTCATGCCATACACCAAGTATGCATACTAAGTTTGTCTATGATCGTTACTTTGTGAAATAGATAGATTGAACATAATTCCAATGATTCTCATTTCACACTCCCAATTCCTTACTGCAAATGCAAGAATTCCAAATTCCTACCATTTACCTAAATCTATTAGATTCTAAACTTATATGCATTGGTCCTCTTGTAATGATTATGCACAAAGTCACAAAGACTTGTCAACATACATTACATGGTATTCCAATGGAGACCAACTTCATGGAACCGAAGTTTCATATTCAAAGTTCATTGCCTTTGTACATTCTTCTTGAATTAAGTTTCATAATCTTCCACAGATTTAATGAATAACTTCCACCTAAGGGAACATTTCCATATTCCCCTTTTGACTATTACTCTTGAACAAGAGTTGCCTCTTTTTCAGAATATGTCAATATGGTCCTTCCAAAATTAACACTATACTTCCAACTGTACCTGAGCAACCAATCTTTGGTAAACCTTAGATTGTCCTCGACAATTGTTTAATCCTTTTAGTCATATCCAATTCTAGACCTTTTCCCTTCTTGATGCCCCAGGCATTTGGAAATTTTTAGAAAGGATGAATATTATAGCGCATGCAATCGATCCTATATCCGAAGCATATGGGACACGATTCATTATGTCTCACATAAAGACATGATACTAGACCAGTCCTTTTGCTACAATATTTCTATTTTCCAAGTTCTCATAATTCAAATAATGAAAAGGGATGCCGTAATCATAAATAATAGACCCATATATAGAATTTCCTTATGTTGAGCCATTCCAACACAAAATTCATATATATCCTTGACTAAAGATGATTAAAACCTCAATCTAAGCTTTTAGAATTAAAATGAAGTATAATTTCCTCTCCTTTAATTATAGAAAAACAACTTTTCAACCCCTGCAACTCCACGAATTGAAACTTTTGTTTTCTATAATTAACATTGCTAAATTGCAGCCTTTATCATAATTATCATTCTCCCACTAACATGATGATTATTAGCAATACACTCATGCTCTCACTAGCTTTGACATGTACTCAGAAATCAGCTGGACTTCTAGAAATAAATACTTTATTGACTTTCTTACCAAAGTTCAGACTTCTGATACGAGATATTTTGATAAAACTTTATCAATATCACGCACCTTTCCTTAGATAGCTCACATGTGTGTCTAAAAAATTTTAGAACTATGAAAAAGGGATGTCGTAATCATAGTCTCAATTGTTTAGACTTTTTTCCATTCCTCACAAGTCTATGTTAGTGTGTCGGTTAACCACACATGCTCCACTAACGGCTTTGAGAATACAAATATCACACTTTCCATCTACCTAAAATCTACTTAGTGAAAGCGTTTCCTCACCATCATTTTCATGAATCGGAGTGAAACCTTATGACACTTAGATTTTATGGTGTATGTGTTCCTATCCATGTGAATTTGTCAAAACAATAATCACAAGACACGGTTAATGACAAATCCAAACTCATACGGATTGAACTTGTGCAGTCTTAACTTTTTGCCACCTGGCAGCACAAGGGCATGTCATTGCTTCCAAGTTGTTGTGCAACCAATTGAGAACTCTCAGAACTCATATGCAAAGCCAACTTTCACTGGAATGGGCACAGAAGTAGGAATATGTAAACACGATAGGTTATAAACCTCACATCATGTGCTAGTGTCAAACTACAAACTTTTATTCTTGATTAGATCTTGAAATTCTTCCACGATCTTTAAGAATCCCACTGTCCTTTTGACATATAAGGCTATCTTGCCAAATATTCAAGAGATAGTGCAGATTCTTTATCAAGACAAACACTTCACACAATTGGCCTAAGTTGGTCTTTATTTTATCCAAAACATCACAACTTACCAATTTCAAATGTACAAGAGTATGACACTTTTACTCTTACATTTGACAAGTGTTTTAAACCTTTCTTTAAGATATGTCACTCAACTTACAATCTTGGAGTATGACTCTAAGACTTGTTTTGGAACAAAGTATGACTTATCTTCTTGATTAACCATTCCAACAATTCAAGATTCCTCTTCTTATTCATAAAAATGCACTAAGATTTCCTTAGAGGACTAATTGTGATATGATTTCTAAATCATTAAGATGATCACAAAACCTGATACTAAAGCACTCTCCCATCTTTTCAGATTTAAGAAACTTTTATCCTTTTTCCTAATTTGAATCTTCTCATTCGTTCTGCCATACATCAAAACTTTTCCAATGCCTCAGAATTATACTTAAACTTGTAAGTATAACCATATTTACTAAACTTTAGTAAATCATGACGAATAGTCTTATCAAACTTTTGTGGTGGACTTGATCAGTGCACAAGAATGTGTACTTGATCCGTTAGTCCTTCACTTGACTCACATATACATGTGAATAAGGAATTAGTCTTAATTTTCCAAAGATGAAAATTCTCATTCATCATACTATACAACTTGCATGATTTCCAAGTTTCTATCCAACTAAAACCTTGAGTGATGAGAATCTTTCCTTATTTAGTAAATTTAGACACTACCACAAATGAAAGGAACAAATCTATTTTCCAATACTGCTATCAATGGAATCATATAAGCAACAATTTTCCACAAACGCCATTTTAAGGATACTTAGAATAAATGAAATCAAAATTTTCCTTTTATTTTAAAAACTTGGCGGAAAAACTTATCCTTACAGTGCAAAAGTATATGGAAGACTTTGTTGTTATCTATTCTTAAGCAATAAAGTAATAGCTCAAAATTCTGATCACCGAATCATGCGATCGAAATCCATTTTAGCGATCAGAATCAGCATATACTTCCTTTAAGTTTCTTTACTTTTCTTTGATTTTTAAAATATCAACATGTGACCCAGTCACATCATGTAACAAGAATCTCATTATAGAAACTTAATAGAGTTAGATAGTGGTCTTTACCTGAAGTAGAGTCAAACTTCTTAACTTGATCAACCTTATGATCTTTCAGGTAAATAGGCAGCTTCGCAATCAATGCCCCTTCCTTTGGAAAAACATATGGACTCTTTGGGAATGGTGCACTGAACTGTCTCAGACTTGCCTTTCTCTTTACCATCTGGTCAACCGAGTTGACTATGGTCAATCCATTTCCTTGGGAAGAGAAAGTTGTTCTAGATACCCTATGTTACCATTTTTAATGTCCATGGAGGTCTGGGAAGTTGATATTCTTAATCAAATTTGCTCTGCCAATGCTCCAAGTTATTGCTGATTCAACATCACCAAGCAAATAGATAAGATCATTAAGGGTTATGCCATAGTCTATTTCATAGTAGTCCTAGAGGTAACTCACTATGTGACTTAGAAAGTTATTGAACAACAAACTTTCTTAAGACTTTGACACCCAACTCTCCCCGCTTGTCAATATGTGACTTCATCTCCAAGATGTGAGCACACATAGACCTTGCTTGCCATTAGGGCTTGAGTGACCTTGAACTTGTAGGTAAGGGAGAATAATTGGAGGAGGTGGAGGAAGTGAAGTTCCAAGAGATTTAGGAAGATCATAGATGTCTGAACCAGACATCTTTTGGGAGATATTCAAGATAGTTGATTTAAAGTCCTTAATATAACACCCAATATGAAATATTAAGGTTAGGACCCAACACAATACTTTTATAACTTGGAAGAGGGATGTCGTAATCCAAACTATAAAATATTTGAAGGTAGGCGAATGACGATTCACCAATTTCCACCATGAAAACGAAATAATTTAATTAGGTTTTACTTGGATTTGAAACTCCTAGATCTTTTGAGATTCATTGAACTTTCAATGGCATGTTTTAATCTCGAGTGTGCCCTTCAGGTTTTGTGACTAGGATGCTGAGGATCACAAAACAAGGTGTGAAGTAACCATGCAAATTACTTGGTACCCTTAATATTTACCCCTTAATCAATGTATTGGTTAACCACACGCGCTCCACCGATACTATGATAAATATTAAGTTACCCTTTGCCTACCTTGCTAAATCCAGCTAGTGTGCCGGTTAACCACACGCGCTCCACTAACCGAATTAAGCAAAGTGCAAAGTGTAATTTCATGGATTAGCACCTTATTCACATTTTCCTAAAGTAACTAAGATTGAGAATTATAAAAACATTTTAGTTACTTTATATTTATCATTAATACTATTAATGAAGGGAGAATTCTAGTCCTTGTCCTACTCGTTCGGCTAACGACCCTCCACCAGTCAAGGAAGTAGTGGGTGAGAGTCGACACCCATTAAACTGCCATTTTATTGGCACTAACCTTATACCACCCTTATAGACCGGCTTCGTGAATGAGGTCTACTAACGGTAAGACCGACTTGCTTATATATATATATATATATATATATATATATATATATATATATATATATATATATATATATATATTGTTGGGTCAAAATATGGTTTATACTTTGCTTTTCTGGGCAATTATATTTTTGTGTAATATTTTATGAGCTTACAGTCTAGTTTACGGTCAGGTCATGTTTACGGTTGAGTTTACGGCCGTAAACACCTTACGGCCGTAAACCTATTTACGGCCCATGTGTTATCCGGCCCATATTACAAGTATAAATAGAGGTGTTAGGGTGAGGAGTAGAGATTGATGAACAGAAGAGAGTGCACGGTCTAGAGAGAAGAGTGTGTGTTAGTGTGTGTGAATCTCTTGTATCCGGATCATAATTCATATCAATACATACAAGATTCATATTATTCTTCTTCTCCTTCTCTTCTATTTGATCTGAGATCATCCGTTTGATTGGGATTTCGCACCATCAAACGGATCTGATTGATAAACAGGCAAATTAGGGACTTACAATTGGTATTAGAGCCAAGTTGTATCAGTCAATTTTGTCAGATTTGGGGCATTATTTGATCTTATTTTCGAAATATTTTTGCGTTTTTGGATAGATCTCGCAAAAATAAGGGGGGTTTGTTCTTCGTGTTTTTCATAAAAAAGGGTTTTTGATCGAGTTTTGGAGCTTCAAAGTCGAAAAAACGTTGTTTTTCACGTAATCGTTGAAGGGTTTTCGGTCGGAGCGTACTGCCGGAAACAGTTCACGGCCGGCGGTGGCGTTTGCGTTTACGGCTAGGGTTCACCGGATTTTAAGGCCGATCGGAGTTCTCGGCCGGAAATAGCTTGCGGCGGCAGTTTCCGGAGTTTGCGGCTCGGTTGGGAGTATACGGCTCGGAACTTGCGCCTCGGCTAAGCAGCAGCTCGTATCAGCGCCTTTATAAAAAATCGGAAAAGGGGGGGGGGGGTGCCGGGATTCGAAACCAGGTCTCCCATTCTTCATTCCTCAACGCCTTACCAGTTGAACCAACCTGAATCTTATTTTATTACTCACGATTTTAATTGATAAAGACTCACTTTCGCACCTACTTTCGAAAATTTGACACTTTTAACCCCCAAAATCAATTTCTTTTATTTGTAAAACCTCATTTTCAATAATATATATATATATATATATATATATATATATATATATATATATATAATAAAAAAATAAATTAAAATATAAAAAAAATTATTTTTAACTTTTATTTTTGATTTTTTTTATTTAATATTTTGATTTTGACTTTCAGGTTTGACCTTTGATTTTAAACTTTGACTTTTTCGTTTAACTTTTAAAATTTCAAATTTAACTTTTCGGTTTGACTTTTTCAAGTTTGACTTTTGAGTTTGATATTTTTATTTGACTTTTAAGTTTTATGTTAGCTTCTAGTTGTGTTTTTTAATTGATTTTAAGGTCTACGAGGGACTTGAAAACATGAAAGAGAGTCGTCAGGATATGTTAAGACAAAATTTCAACATTTTTTATTATATCCCTGGAGAAACCCTCGAAACTCAGTTGCAGCGATTTACTACACTTATTACCTAGATGAATATAGCTGGGATCTTCTTGTCTAAATCTGAGATAAACAAAAATCTATTGAATTCACTTCCAAAATTGTGGGATATGGACGTGGCTGACATCAAGAAGACAAAAGATCTCAATCGTCTTAGTTTGGCTGATATAATTGAAGAACTTAACGCTTTGAATTGTCGAAAAACAATGAGTTCAGCAAACCTTCCGGTCAATGAAGTGTCGTGTTCTCATTCATGTGAAGTTTCGTGTTCTTAATCATGTGAAGATACGATTAAATTTCTTCGGGAACAAATTGATTTATTAAAAAGGGAAGTTGAGGACCTGAGATATAAAGGATATCAACTCAGGAAAGGACAGAAACCCCTGAAGGCTGAATTAGAAGCAAAAACCAAGGACTTTAGGAAACTTCAGGAAAAGTATAGCAACAAGTGTGAAAATTATGATTATGTTAAGAGACAACTTGTTGCTGTAACTGAAGAACTTGACGCTTTAAAAATTAAGTGTGGAAAAACAGATGTCAGTTTAAAAAATTATACTGCGTCAAGTCAGACAGTCGAGTCCTTATATGAAACCCAATTAAAATTCACAGAAAATCAAAACAAGAGTCTAGGGTATGATAGTGTTCCTCCTCCTTTCAATCATAACTACACATCCATCCCCATGACAAAGAAAGAAATTGACAGAGAGGCACATCTTTAATATGGAAAACGAGCTAGATTTGTGTCAGGAGGAGTTATTAATATTGAAGATACTAATGTTGCTACTTCATGTGCAGGTAAAGTAGCAGAAGATGAGAACAAGGAGAAAACCATTGAACAAACCAACATCTCCTTGAACTCTGAATCTGTTGCTTCGAACTCAACTGCTTCTGATCAACCCGCCGTTGAAAAATACAGGACACCAATTCCAACGCAACAGAGTTCTTGTGGCAAGTGTGCATGTGGGAACAACAAGAAACAAGGCACGGATACGCCACCAGGGGCAGGAAGAAACAACTTCACAGTGAAGAAAAAGACATGTTTTCACTGTGGAACACCTGGACACATTGCCAGAAATTGTCCAAATCGCGCATACGTTCCCTACTATGCACAAGGCTGGCAGAACGCGCCAAGAGGGAGATACTTCAAAAGAAACCCCCCGAGATCACGATCAGACATTGACGACTGGAATGCCAAGAAGGCCAAAAATTCAAATCCCAAGGCCAAGAATCAAACTCCAAAGGCCAACAATCTGAATCCCAAGGGCAAGGAGGGAATGTCGGACAAGAAGTCCAATCCAAGAGATGGTCCCGTGAAGCCAAAATCAAAGTCATCTCAACGGCCGACATCATGTTCAAAAGCAAGTACTGAGACACCCATCGGATCGAAAAAGAAATGGGTTAAACCCAACTACAAATGGGTTCCGAAGGCTCAATCTCCCAAATCAACTAACGATTCTAATATTTCTATGTATTCTGTTTGTGATAAACATGACATGTCATGGGAGAGAGTAACGTGCAAGGATGACAAAGGTCGACCCAGTTTCAAAATGGAATGGGTTCCAAAGACCAATTAATCCCGCTCTGTGTCGGAGCAGCTATGGAGGCATATCATCAGACTTTGGTTTGTTGGTAGTGGCTGTTCCAGGCACATGATAAGAGACATCTCTCAACTGTACAACATTCAGACCTTTGTTGAGAGTATGTGTCCTTTTGCAGGAAAGGAAGAAAGGAAGGGATCACTCATGGGGTTAGTACTTAACGATGTGAAGAATTTTTGGATCTATTCTGAGATTACGTGTGCTGTTCTCAAACCTTCTGGATGCAAATTCAATCAGTGACTTACGGTTTGAGTTTTCTTCTCTATACTCCTAAGTTTTTCTTAACCTGATTCGCTTTAAAGACTAATTTTTGTTTTAGGATAGTTTAAATTTGCGCATTAACTTTTGTTTCTCTCCTATGCACACATTTAGGGGGAGAAATAAAAACAAAATAAAAAAATTTTAAAAATCCAAAAACATTAGAAAATCAGAAAATAAAAAAAAAACAAAAATGTTGGTTATGAAGTGTGCTTGAGGGAGATGTTTTGGGAAGTGATATTATCAAGTGATAACAGGCAACCTGAGTCTGCGTAACGTACCCGAAGTTGAAGGGTCTATGCTCTGGTTTGATGCGTCGGTAGGCACGAAAAATTTTAAATGGACATGACTAGGCAGAGTTGAACTTAGGAAATTTATAGACTTGACAAATCTTGACCCAGTTAGATTCGTTTAGCCTGACAATACGACACTCGGATAGGTTGAGCAGGGAGATATATATGGGAATCTACTCGTCACATTAATTGAGCTCGTACTTGGAACCGTGGTTTAACTTTTCCTCGATGTGCAGATTCTGTCCTTAATTCCGGTTGGATGGGGCGACTGGTAAATTCCGATAAATTAGGTCTGTAGAATATCATTTTCTTTCTTTCCGTCTGTTAGTCATATGTTGTCTCCTTTGCGTGACCTTCAATCCGACCTGGTACACAACATATGCAACTCTATTTCTCTACAGGTTATATATGTGAAATACTTCTTATCTGTTAGCCATATGTTGTCTCCTTTGCGTGACTTCTAATCCAACCTGGTACACAACATATGCAACCTTCTTCTTCTCAACCCCTCTAAAGTAATAAGTAATAGAATTCTGAATTTATCCTCTCTCTGAATGGTTGTCTGCTCACCCGGTGTAAGAAGTACTCTGGAAGTTCTTGATGGCTGGGGCATATCAGGAAGCGGGAAACACGTTCCAGTACAATTAAAATTGAACACTCAAAGATTGTCTATAGATCTCGCCGCTCAATTTAGGTGGACAACAATATCCCTGGTCGTCATCAGATGAATGATCCTTAAGATATAGTATCTAAGGAATTAGGATCAGATATAATTGTCAGGAACTTAAGTTCACCTTGTCTTGTAACAAATAGTATGTCCTAAATAAGTCATAATTTTTCGTGTTTAAGTGGACAACAATACCGACGATCGACTAGACAAAGACGTGAAGATAGAAGGTACCGACAAGTGGATAAAGGCTTTCTAAAAACTTTGATCCCAAATCACTCATAAAGTTAGATATCAATTTTTATTTTTGTTAAATTTGTCACAGTTTCTTCTAATTTAAATATTAGGGGAGGATTAAAAAATAAAAATAATGAAAATAAAAAAAATCAGAAAAATTCAAAAATCAAAGAAAAATCAGAAAAATTAAAAATCCAAAAATAGTGTTATTTCTGTTTTATTTCTTGTTCAGAAAAATCAAAAATCCAAAAATATTTTTGTTTCTGTTTTAATTTGTGTGCTAAGTTTTCTTTTAGTTTTGTTTTGTCTTGAAAAGTGATTTCAGGGATAGATAAGACTCATGGAGTTTGTGTTGAAGATTTCTGAGCCAAAGTCTCGTCCGTGAGCATCGAAGAATTCGCATTCGAAGGAGCAAGAAATGAAGATTATTCTTTCAACATTCAATCCTTCAACCCCAGAAGCAAGGTGAAGCTGAAATTGAAGATTGTGTGACGGATTGCATTGAAGCCTTCTCAATCAGTCTGCTGCTATCTTTGTACTGAAGTGATCCAGAAGATTTGTTCTCTCTGATGTTCTCTCTGAAGATTCTCAAGCTGTAAGCGGTATCTTTCAAGAATCAGTATGTCAAGCCTTCTCACCCAACGTGCGTTCAATGTCAAATTCTGAAGAAAAGCCCAACCGCTCAAGATGAAGTCATTCATTGAAGATTCATCAAGTTCATCTTGAAGTCGTGAAGAATTTGAAGATTAATGTTGAAGCCAAGTTCACAATGAAGATTATCAAGAAGAGCCAGCTACTTTTTAGGGGGAGCTTGTTGGGTCATTAAGAAAAGAAAGCTATAAACCAAGGGGGAGATTGTTGGGTCAAAATATGGTTTATACTTTGCTTTTCTGGGCAATTATACTTTTGTGTAATATTTTATGAGCTTACAGTCTAGTTTACGGTCAGGTCATGTTTACGGTTGAGTTTAGGGCCGTAAACCCATTTACGGCCCATGTGTTATCCGACCCATATTCCAAGTATAAATAGAGGTGTTAGGGTAAGGAGTAGAAATTGATGAACAGAAGAGAGTGCACGGTCTAGAGAGAAGAGTGTGTGTTAGTGTGTGTGAATCTCTTGTATCCGGATCATAATTCATATCAATACATACAAGATTCATATGATTCTTCTTCTCCTTCTCTTCTATTTGATCTGACATCATCCGTTTGATTGGGATTCCGCACCATCAAACGGATCTGATTGATAAACAGGCAAATTAGGGACTTACATATATACATATATATATATATATATATATATATATATATATATATATATATATATATATTATTAACTTATAATATATAAAGTATAAGGGTTGAATTTTAACTTTTAAAATTCTAAGGGCTTAACTTGGAATTAAAGTATTCATAAGGGAAAACTTTTTCAAATTCCAAAACTTGAGGGCAAATTTTGAAACTATTCAAAACTATTCAATTCCATAACTTATGTGTTTAAAGTAGTTTTAATCCAAAATCTCTTCAAGTTCCATAATTTGAGGACAAGTTATGGAAGACTTTAAACTATTAAAAGAATGTGACTTTTATTTATTCATAACCTATGGAAATATATATGAGTTTGATGAATCTTAAATGTGACTTTTTCAAATAACTTGAGGACAAGTTACAAAAACATGTTTTAGAATCAACTCTTAGATTAATTTGGATTGAAAACAACAATTTCACATAACTTTTCTATTAATCTAAGCAACTCATAAGAACAAGATAATTCAAATCAAACTTTTTCATGTAATTAGCCTAATCCTTAAACTAATACAAAACATGAATCTATTGACAATTATCTTTGAAATTGGATTAGAATGAACATTACCACATTAAAAACAAGTTTATAGGTTCAAAAACAGCTTACGGTAATGATTCTAGTCCAATTCCAGCCATAAAAGTTGAAAATATGTTGTCTGGGGCCCTACTTGTTGAGTGTATGAACCTACTCAACGAGTAGGATGAATTTCTTCATGGACTCGGCGAGTCAATCAGTGGACTCGACGATTCCAGTGCCCAGACAGCCCAAAAATTGATTTTTTCAGCATTTTGCTGCACTTTGCATCAAGTATAATTGAAAACAAGCCTAGGCTCTGATACCACTGTTGGGTTATGAGCATTCTAACACTCGTAAGTGTACATGCAACCCTAAATACCTTGGATATATGTTTTCTCTATTATACATGCAAATATGAATATTCCAAGGTATTACCCTATCTAGCATACAATCTTTTGATACTTGGGTAATATAACAAGTTAGAATTCATACCTCTTGATGTATCTTGACTCCATGAAGCTCGAGAGCCTAGTGCCTCAAGTGTGACACCGCAAATGGTTCACACAACATCACCACCACATGGAATAACCATGAGAAGAAGACACTTCATGCTTTAATCAGCTAGCCCTCATATATGTGTTACTAGTGCCAATTTCTTGAGCCAAATGGGTCCTTATATAGTGTGCACATTAGGGTTACACCATGTAACCCATGACTTTACCCATTCCTTATGCTCCATGGGTTTTAACCTCCATGGAGTATCCATGGGTCACCACATGGGTTAAACCCAACATAAGGAATCATGGATCATAAGCCCACATATATAAGAATGAATGATTTACACAATCAATCCCCATATATTCAATTAGTCTCTTTTGATCACTAAATTAAGTCCAAATTTATTCTTGATCAATACTAATTAAATAACATGATTTCATATTAATATATTAGAACTTATAATATATTAATATGTCACAAATGTCCTCTCCTCACAAACGGTCTATCCAAATGTTCCGATGTCATGCATCCCAAATGGACCATGTCGAGTCGGGTCAAATACATACCAATTATAGTTATGGACTTAGACACTAATCCAACAGTAAGACCATGGGTTTGGTCCATGACAGTTATGGAAGTGTTGTAAGACTGCGGGGGCAACCGTAGCATTCACAAGGTTGATAGGCAGTTGTGGGAGTGTTGTAAGGCTATGGGGTAGCCGTAGCATTCACAAGGTTGGTAGGATGATATAGGAGTGTTGTAAGGCTATGGGGTAGCCGTAGCATACATAAGGGTGATATGATGTCAAGGAAGTGTTTTAAGCCTGCGAGGGGATTGTAACATTCAATGAATGAGGTAGGCCATTGTGGGAGTGGTTGTTGGACCGAGGAAAGATCAGCACATGCCCAGGTTAAGGCGGACAATATTGATGGAGGACCATTCCTTGATTAGTATGAGGATTATTGGATCTGAGGCAATATGGGGCCTGTACAACACTCGATTAGGTGAGACCTGTGGGCGAGGCCCGTTCGATTGTGCAAGACTGAGTGGGACCCATGGGCGAGGCTCGTTTAGTTATGATAGTGTGGGTGAGACCCGACAGAAATTGGTTGGAATAAGGTATTGGATTATGTTTAGAATGTGATGACTCTGTGGTCAGTGATTGGTATCCATGTGGTGTTTAGGCTAGGGTAGCCCTTATTAGTTAGACTCTTAGTCGGAGCCTTGTAGTGGGACTAGGTGTGAGACTGTCAGTCTCCGCAGTAGATTAGGGATTTTATATTTTATTTTAGTGGAAGGTCGTCATGGAATTATAAGATTTAAGATAGAATGCAAGTGTAAATATTTGGATTCCAGGATGTGAGTTATGTTCTCAGTTGACACAAGGGGTTAAGACTCGCGTTGGGAGTCGCCTTTGTTTATAATGAAGATCTTTTCGACAGTAATGTATGGTTAGAATTTTGTCGGCCAGAAGTGTCAGCTAGATGATTTAGGACCAGAAGGATTTTTTTCAGTTCAGATTGCAGAGATAGGTCCTATTGATAGTAATTTGGAATGGTTTTGTATGTTGGTAAGTCCGATAAGGTTTTAGATTCATGGATTTGAGCTGAGTAGTGATGGTTATCTATTATTTGTTAAGGTTATGGGGAGCAAGCATTCGTTCATCGTCAGTATGTGAGTTCTGCTAAGGATGGGTTCGATTTTTGGAAGGTCATCGTATGTTGGGGTCGACTTTCATTAGGGATATGGAAGAATTGGTCAGATCTTCTGATTTCCTGGAGAGTATCAAGGAGTTGTAACACCCTGTTTCAAATCGTTTCATAATTCGGGGTCGTGACCCGAAAACCAAGTATCATAAGGCTTCGGGATTTAGGGAAAGAGATGTTTAGACCCAATTAGAAGTGGGTAATGTAGATTATGTGATCCAAAAGTTTGGTTTGTGCTTTGGAGCCTAATGGAATAATGGTAAAAGTGATTCTTTAGGCCTTTTCTTTGAATTAAGGATTTTAGTTTGATGTATTTTAAGTCAAAAGTAATTAGTTAGGGTTGTATAGCTCCTCAATACCTTTTCGTGGATATAAAGATCGTCGAAACCGGTGTTGGAACGAAGAAGTTATGACCGTTAGAAGTTAGGAAGGTTTTGGACTTAGTCTAGTACGCTGGGCATACATGAAGTACGTTGGGTATACTAGGGCATCCTTTTGGATTAGGTGTCTAAGTCCATAACTATAATTGGTATGTACTTGAACCGAGAGTAGCATGGTACATTTTGGGTTGCATTCACCAGAACAATCTGATAGGATGGATATTTTAGAAAGAGGAATTATATTATTTAATTAGTATTGCTCAAGAATTAATTTAGTGATCAAAAGAGACTAATTAAATATATAGGGGCTGATTGTGTAAATCAAAGATACATATTGGTTGGGCTAATAATCCATGATTGATTAGTAATGGGCTAAGCTTATGTAAGTATCCATATAGTGTTAACCCATTACAAGCCCAAGTGTAAGAATTAGGGTTTACACATAACCCTTGGAATTCTACACTATATATATGTAACCCCTTGGCTGGATTTTGGACACACTAGTGATCTTAGAGATACTATAGTCGAATTATTGAGTGCCTCTAACCTCTCTCTTAAGTTCTCCAATTATTGGTGGTGTTTTGTGAACCATTTGAGGCATCATACTTGAGGTGCTAAGCTCTTAAAGGTCAAGTAATTCAAGCTACGACAAGAGGTAACCTTCTAACTAGTTTTTATGATTCATATGTCAAATTGCATGCTAGTTAGGATTCATGCTTTGGAATTTTTTTTATTGTATGTATAACTAGAGAAAACTTAGATCCAAAGCCTTAGGGTTGTATGTGCACCATATGAGTGTTATAATGCTCAAAACCCATCACATCCCTGGACACTGGGTGTACCAGAAGTACGTTGGGTATACGTGATCAATGTCCAAACCCTATTTTTGTGGTTTGAGCCCTATTTAAGCTCCTTAACTTCCCCAAACTCATTCCATTCTCAACATCCACCTCTCTAACATCCTCCATTGAAAACCCTAACCCTAGTTTGATCCTTTTGAGCAAAATAATGTGTTCTTGGTGCATATTGGAGAAGAAGGAGCACTCTGGAAAAGTGTTGGTTTCATTGGAGCTTGTAGATCCAGACTTTGTTCACCTTGATATTTCTTCTAGAGGTATAAAGTTTGAATCTTGACGATGCATTTGTTTGATCTAGCCACTGTTGTAAAAATCCCGACTAGGTCCCGATTAAACTCCGATAAATCCCTAGGCGCTACTCGACCGATTAGAGGGCGCCTAGCGATTAATCCTTGCATACATAATGAGTGAAATATTATAAAACGATGAAATGTAAACATTTTGAAGAAGTTTCATCTCAATGGAAATTATTTGAGGCTTGATTGGTGTTGTATTAATCATATTAACCTATTTTTTTAGCATATTAGTGGTATTTACGAACTTTGATATGATATTAGTCATATTTACTTTTATTAAATTCAACAAATTAGCAATTAATGGTACCCGATTAATTTCAGCCTAGCCGATTAATCTCTTGACCCCAGTTCACCAACTAGCTAACGTCGAACGTTTTTTGCAACCTTGGATCTAGCTAATGTTGGGTGTTATGAGCTCTTGGTCACTTTAGTGCATAAAGTTTAGATCTTGAAAGTTTGTGACCTTATTATGGATAAAGTTGGAAATTTTATCCATCTAAACATCATATTGATTTAGATCTAAAGGTTGGAGACTTGGACTTAATGGATTAAATTGAAAAGATGTATTTTTGGTCCCTTTAAGACTTAAAGACCAGATCTTGGTTGTTTGGACCATTCTAATGGATAAAGTTGGAAACTTTATCCATTATGGAATTTCTAGGAACCATAAAAGTATGATCTTGGTCCTTCTATTCCTTCCATGCATGAGTTAGTGGTCTTTTGATGAAGTTACAGATTTAGGACTTTGGTTTGGACACCATTAATCCATGCAAATTCATAAAGTCAAGAACTTTATGACTTAGGACATCCCATAAGAATCAGATCTAGAAGTTATGCATGTTGTCTTAAGGAATGAAGAGGTTTGGAGTTGATTTTTGGGCTTCAACGTGGTACGTTGGGCGTACCAAGATGGTACGCGGGGAGTACACACTTAAATGGCTTTTAGGTCATTTTGGGTTTGGGCCTCGTTTTGTTGGGATAAGTATAGGAAGGGTAAAATAGTCTTTTACCCATTGTTATGAGGACATATGAATTAGACCTTGGATTATGGGAAATTATCCTAATTATTAGTTAAGGATAGTTTGGATGTGTTCAGTGTAAAGAACCCGGTACTAGCAACACGTGTGTGTTCGGTTATCTTGGATTGAGGTGAGTCGCCTCTCAGTGTTTGGCGGGTCGAAGGCACCAATGTCGGCCCATAGATTATTGTTATTTGTTGCCTAGCTGTCAGTGGGAATTCTGGATGTGTTGTATGTATACTAGGGGGGCCTGATGTGTGTGGTGGGCGGGGCCCATCACATGTTACTGACATATCTGTATCGCGCGGGGACCGATGAATGTCAGTTAGTGCCTGATGTATGTTTGATATGTATAATATATGGTATTTTGGGGAACTCACTAAGGTTTGTGCTTATGACTTATGTTTATGGTTTTAGGTACTCCCGGTCCGAAATGGAAGGGCCTGATTTGATCGCGGCGCATCCATCCATGTTTCCGCAACTTTATAATTTTGGGATTGTACTATGATTACTGTTTTTATTCTGATATAACTTTGAATGATTGAAAAGGATAATTGGTGTTTCTAATTGAATTAAAAATGAAAATTTTACGTTATAATTTTTGGGATGTTACATAAGTGATCATTTTGACATTATGAAGTAGATAAGCTCTTAATAGGATAAGACAAGTATTAAGAAACTTGTATATGTATATGAATAACCCTAAGAGAAAAGAAGATGGATCAAGATGCTATTGGGGGTTTTCAGGTTACCATTAATTTGTACATGCAGAATTTCACTTAACTCTTAACAGTATAAGCAACCTAAACTGGATGTATGTCTTTTCTCAATTAATAGCAACATACTTATGAAACAAAAACTAAAAACCTTATGAAATCAAATTTCATGAATAGAAACACATACCTTTTGCTTGATTTGAAACAAGCTAACTAAAAGTTGTGTAGTATCCTTGAAAAACTAGCTTTAGAAGTATGGCTGCCTCTAATGCGTCATACCCAAAACTCAAAAACCCTATGATTGAAGGAGAGAGGGAAATAGAGAGAGAGAGAGAGAGAGAGAGTGTGTGTGCTAACGTATCCCTTTAGGAATATGTCAAAGATAATGGGACAATTATCTAAAGAACGACCTAGCTGACGGTTGTTACCTGATGTAAGTACTAGGCCCGGGCCTCGCCCTTCCGGCCTCGTACTTAGGCCCTGACGTTCTGATGCCAATGCCCAAAACATACCAAAACAATACCAACCACTCCCAAAGCGACAAGTGTAGCTCTCAGAGCGCTGCTCTTGGGTGGTTCTGCACTAATAGCAGATAACTGCTAATGGTGCATAATCCGCCAATAGGACGCCCCCATGTCCTAACGACCCAGATAAGACAAAAAGTATTGTTGGGGACGTGCTCCCCCGACGACAGGTATACAAGAGATCCTTCTTCTCCAGAAGAAGGGTCGCCCTTTCTTTCTTTCTTTCTTTCTTTTTTTTCTCTCTCTCTCTCTCTCTCTATATATATATATATATATCAATCAAAACCCTAATTCTCTCATATATAAAGTGACTAGACCGTCAGAGTCTCGTTCCGGGACCCCCTTCCACACGACGAATTAATGGGTATTATACAAAACATATAACCCTATGTGTGCTTGCAACCCTAAAAAATTGATTTATGTTTTCTCTAATTGAACATATAACTTGAACAACAAAATAGAAAAACCCTTGATACTAGCATATTTTCGAAATACACAAAATAAGGGTTAAAGGAATCATACCTTGATTGTTATGTAGTAATAACAATCCAAATACTTATGTTGATGAAGCTTTGAGAGCAAGCGTTACAAATGTCACGCCTCTAGTGGTTCACACCCAACACTAGCAATGGATAATGATTGAGAAGGAGGATAGGGGCTTTAAAATTTCGGCTAGCTCTTTAAGAGAATGAGTGGCCGAAAATTGAAGGGTTTAGGCTGCTTATATAGTACAGTTAGGAAACCCTATATAAACCCCAATTCAAGATAATCTTAAACCAGACACTTATCCACCTTCCTGTTTATCCACCAAAGACCATTCTAGAAACCCTTAGGCCACAAGAAACTGTCCAAGGCCTATGGAGGGTTCTACATTGCCTCTTGCTTAATTATTAAACAATTGCACTTCAGTCCATGCACTTTTAGTTAATTCCTTCAATCCCAAAATTAATTCCAAATAATTTCTGATTAAATATTAATTAAATATTATAATTTCTAATTAATATATTATTTTCATAATATAATAATAAATCGTTTATTTTAATTTATTAATCAAATAATAAATCAACCTCTTTCTCCAAAATCATCATGTCTAGTTGCTAGTTTTGAGGGCAACCCAAAATGACTGTACTATTATCAATTTAAGTATACACCAATTATAGTTATAGGCTTAGATACCCAATCCAACACGACTAACGTCAACTCTTTCTTTGTTGTGATTGTCAGGCTTAACTCAAGTGAAACCACCACAAATGATGTTAAGCTCGAAGACATATAACAACATAGAGAGAATTTTCAGAATTCACTTGTGTGTTAGGAGTGGCCGAAAATTACAAGGGGTTATCTCATTTATATAACTACATGATTATCCCAGAAACCTAGATTTGAACTTAAAATAATTATATTTCAAATTAGTAATTATCTAGTTTTCTTTTATCAGTTGAAGTTTCTAGAAGCTCGATCAAGAGCCTCCAAAACCGTCCAAGGCTAGGAGGATTCTAGATCATCTCTTTTGTTCAATTATTGAACAATTGCAGCTCAGCCATTGCAAATTTCATTAATTCTATTTAACCAAAAAATTATTTTTTTCATAGATCTGAAACCACTACCATCGCTTTTTCGTCTTCGTCTTTCTAGATTTGAGGTGGTTTACGTTTTGAAAACCCTAGCTCCAAACAACTTTGCAAATCTCCGTTTTCCCATTCTCACTGCCTTCTCCGAAGCTGTCGAACGACTACCAAAACAGATCGAGAGATATCCGTCATCCTTCATCTCCACCTGGAAAAATGGAAAGGAACTCTTGCATTATATGACATCACCGGAGAAGGAAACTCGTGTAGGGAAGGACAAAATTGAGCCACAATTTGTCGTAAACGTGAGCCACAATTCGTCGACGATGATGCAAGGGGCATCCAGACTTATAAATATGTGCAAACTATTTGGAAACCACCATCGCCGTCTGCCAGAAATCGAGCTGGAAAAGGACAACTTGAGAAAGAGGGTGAGTACTATAGTGTCGAACATATCTAGAAATATCCAACGAGGGTTTTCAGATCGAAGGCGTTCCGACGAAGAGGTACATGTCGTCTTTCAGATATTCCAACGATGATGATGGCGGTTTTCTGGTGAAAATGGTGGCGGTTTCCAGTGATGACGGTGGTTTCCGACAGTAGGGGTGGTTTCCAGCGAAGTATGTGTGTGTGTGTGTGTGTGAGAGAGAGAGAGAGATGGATGGGTGGGGTGGGGTTTGGGTGGGTTTATTAGGAGTAAATTTATTTTTATTTTCTTGTTATTTTTTTAATTCTAAAAATCAGAAAAAGAAATAACAAAAAAATGATATTAATAAGGTCAAATCTATCATTTTGAAAAAAAATCAAAATAGATTAGACAAAAAACATAACAAAATGAAAGTTTTAGACCACGATATTGGTCTAAATCTTTTTGGACAAAAATGACAATTTTCGATATACCACATATTCATTATTGCATTTTTGTTTTTAAATAAAGGACATCTTCGGAAAACTTCTCATATTTCACCCTAATTTACGAAAAATTCAAAACTAAAATTTATTTACGAACAAGTCATAATTATCGGTAAAAATGACGATTTGACCATTTTTTCGATTAATCAGTTTCAATAATAAGACTTTAATGAAATTATAGTAAAATAATGAGACTTTAACAAAATCGGGTAAATATTGAAACCGTTAAAATTAAAAAAAAATAATCAAATCGTTATTTTTACTGGTAATTAAATTTTTTTTATAAATAAATTAAAATAAAATATTAAGATTTTTATCGTACAATTCCTTTGGATAATTAAGATTTTATCAAACATTTCTCTTTGGATAATTAGCAAAATTATTGAGAAGAGACGCCCACCTTATCGATCTAAACAGGTGTAAGTACGCTTATGTGGTTCATAGCGAGCTCGACTCCCCACATATAAAACCCCTTTTTCTCACTAACATTTAACAGCAGCACTCATCTCATCATCTCACCAACAAATCCAAAACGCACAACCAAAGCAACAACGATGGCGAGCAGCAAACCAACGGAAATCGGCAGCTCCAAAATGTTTGAAGGTTTCAATAAACGATACAAGCATCAATCCCCGACCCTCGGTTGCTCCATGAACTTCCACATCTATTTCCCTCCCTCAACTTCTCCTGATCAAAGATTCCCTGTAAATCTACTTCGCCATATAAGTCAACAACTCGTTGATCCTTATTTTGTTTACATGCTTACATTTTAAAAGTGTTTTAGGTTGTTTACTGCTTATCATTTTATGACATTTGTTATTAGATCGCTGTTTTACTGTTTTGGTTTAGGGTTTTCGATCGTTGGGTTTGTGCCGTTTAGTCATTTTGATCTTAGTTGTTTTTAGATGTTTGGGAAAACAAGAAGTATAATCACTAGGGCTAATAAGCATAGAGGGATGAAAAGGGGATCTATGTTAATATACAAATCCATGCAAGAAAACATATATGTCTGCCTTTAACCACATACACATACATCAACAAATAAGACAAGAGAATACATATTGTTATTTTTAATAAATTTCATCACAAATTTCTTTCCTTGTTTGGGTAAAAGGGTTCTAACAGACTTCAATATTTGGTTTTATGGTTTAGGTACTATACTGGCTCTCTGGTCTTACTTGCAATGATGAAAACTTCATTATCAAGTCAGGTGCTCAGCGAGTTGCATCAACTGAAGGCATTGCTTTGATTGTTCCAGATACATCTCCAAGTAATTCACCCATTTTTTTTATTTGAAACCTTTTTCATATATCTGGTTTTTACTTAAGATCATGGAAATTACTAGCTCTCTATGTTCTGATATAGGAGGCCTAAATGTGGAGGGGGAAGCAGACAGCTATGATTTTGGTGTTGGTATGTTACAGGAAATCAAAGACTTTATATTAATATTATTAGTTATTAGTTAATGTCTTTGTGTCTCTTCTTTGTCCAAATAATATATAACTACAAACAAAAAGTTTGATTTGAAATGTTTACATTTTTTTCAGGTGCTGGATTTTATCTTAATGCTACTGTAGAGAAATGGAAGAACTGGCAAATGTATGACTACATAGTCAAGGAACTTCCACAACTTCTAAGTGATAACTTCCCTCAGCTTGATACATCAAGGGCATCCATAAGTGGTCATTCTATGGGTGGACATGGAGCACTTACAATCTATTTGAAAAACCTAGACAAATACAAGGTATGTTTGATGTTTCATAATCATATGATATTTATTGGGATCATTTTGTTCATCTATTAATTCTTCTTTTTGCAGTCAGTGTCAGCATTTGCACCTATTGTGAATCCCATTAATTGTCCATGGGGTCAAAAGGCATTCACAAACTATCTGGGTGATGATAAGACTGCTTGGGAGGTATATATATATCTTTAAATATAAATTCTTGCATATAGCAACAAGAAACATGTGTTCATAGTCATTGAAATAACTCATAAAATATGCAGGAATACGATGCCACTTGCCTGATTAAAAAGTTCAATGATGTTGCAGCTACCATCATGATTGACCAGGTAGAAGTTTGGAAATTGAAATTGAGCTTTTTCAGTTATCCCCTTAGTCTTATAGATTTGTTTATTATTGTTTGTGTAGGGAGATGATGACAAGTTTTTGCATGAGAATCAGTTGTTGCCAAACAAGTTTGATGAGGCATGTAGGAATGTGAAAGCTCCTCTTTTGTTGCGTATGCAGCCTGGTTATGATCACTCCTATTATTTCATAGCCTCTTTCATTGATGATCACATTCGTCATCATGCTCAAGCTCTTAATCCGTAAGCTTTTAAAGCATATGTTGTTGATGCTTTTATGGACATGATGATAACTTCAAACTTTAGAGAAACTTGTTGTGTGTGTGTGTGCGGGTGTTTCATCTTGTTGTTTTTTTATGAATCGGATGAAGACACAGTGTTTTTTTTACTGAAAGAATTATGCATTGGAAAAGAGTGAACCTGGACCATGTTTATGTAATGGTTGCAGAGTTGTGAACTATAGTCTGATGTTATATGATATTATCCACTTTTTAAATATGATGAGATGTAACGTTTCTTAGAGATGGTAGTTTTTTTTATTATATTGGTAGGTCAAGGGTGGGGAACAGCAGAATTTGATTGATTGGCACTACTTATCATCATGGATGCTGCTTGGATTGCCTTTTAATTAAAGTGTATAACTTTTTAAACAATGTGACTGAGATAAGCTTCTGTTGAATATCAAGTTTGTCTAAATCTAGATTAATAGAAAGCAAAAATAATACAAAAGAAAGAAAAGGGTCATGTATCAGAAAAGAAAATGGACAAAATAGTGTCAATCCGATTGGTTTTGATTCTTATTAAAAGATATAAATATATCCTAATTCAACACGAATCAGTCCAATCAATAAAGATTTTATGCAACAAACGTATGATGTTTTTGTCAACAAATATAGTAGACAAATATGTTGATCACATATGTAATTTTGTTAAAACTTATTGATTTCTCTGTTGTTTGAGTATCACGGTGGGATAAAAGGATAACATGTATTCGTAATAATGTAGAATGTCTAAAAACAATGACATTTTTATTATCACGTAAAACATTCGTAATAGCATCAAAAGACGTATAGGGAAAAAAAAAGGGATAGAAGTGCACATTGTGCCAAGTGACAACATAAAATTTATTTTGAGACACAGGGTCGACAACTGGTTAAAGGGTTCATACATCAGAAATATTCATAGATATTACGAATTGCTAAACGTAAAACATAAATCCGTTGTAGTCTAGTTGGTTAGGATACTCGGCTCTCACCCGAGAGACCCGGGTTCAAGTCCCGGCAACGGAATTGTTTTTTGGAATGGCCACTTTATATTTTTCATTTTTACCATTTTTTGTTCATGCACAATAACTTTATAAATTGATATGAATTTATATACATTTACATACATACATAAGACTGATATTCATACCTTTTCCGAATTAAAAAGAATAAAATGTTGGCTTTTATATATAATTTGGATAATTACCACATTGATTAAGTAAATGATATTCTATACTCCAAATAAATACTTTGATTTGCCCTTATAACCGTCTTTCCATTATCCATCTATTTAATTATGATTTTGTTATCCCATTTTTGGAGGTGTTGATCTAGTTCATCCAACTGTTTATCTGGGACTCTTATGCATTAGTAAATTATCATTTTATATTAGAAATTCAAAACTGATGTGTATTGGTATATTATATGGAATACAAGTAAATGATGTGTAGTTTTTTTCATTAGATGCTGAATTTTTTTTGTTGAGTGATACAAACAAAAAAAGAAAAAAAGAAAAAGCAAAAGTCCAAACAAGAACATTCACCTACCAAATACACAATTGACAATGCCATAATCTAACTTTATTCTAAGCAAGAAAACTAAATCCCCTCAGCTTGAAAAAGCATGCCCATCCTGTAATGGCTGAACAGGTACAGCATAAGGAGAATCCCAGTCAGCATCAAATATCTTCTGAAGCTGCCCCACAATTCCCGGATTATACGTCCCAAAACTTACCCCAACTGTCGCATAAAAATAATCCCACATCAAATTACTTGTCCCTATATGTGCACGCGTGTCACTAACCGCATATTTACCATGGTTAACCCTACCAAAACCAGGATACTTATTTCCTGTACTTGTCCCATTAATAACAGCAGCCCCAGTTGAATTATAACCAGGGACCATATAGTATTTTATCTCGATTTTCCCAGCACATTTGTTGTCTGGTGAAGAAGAGCATAGATTATTGGAATAAAGAAGAGATTTTAGATACTGATCTGTGTTTGCTATAAAATGTGACCAGTATGCTACTAGTATCTTCACTTTTGCATGCTTAGAGAAGATGACCTGCATTTTTCAACATAGTTAATAGGGAATGATGCCTTCAATAAGAAAATACAATGTTGTAATAAAAAGAAATGGAACCTCTGATATTGCTGTGGATAATGATGACCAGTAAACTGTTTGCTTTGAGTATTCAGATTGACCAAGCCAATCCATGGTACTGATTCGCACAGTTTCACCATCTTTTACTGATTTAATTGTTTCAATCCATGCCTGTTCATCCGCCTGGTACTTCCCAAATGAGAGCTGCAGTTCATAAATCATGGCATTTATATGAACATATAAAACCATATTAAGAAATTACAAATATGGAATCAATGAGACCAAAAGATTTTGGACCTCTGGTGGAGCAAAAGAGAGATAGCTTGATTGAGGTTTTGAATTTGAATAATTGCATCCAGGGGTTTGAATGGATGTTTTGAATGTTGAAGGGTCTGTTAGTAGCGGATAGCCAGATGTGTGTGGAACTTCAACATAAGGAGGAAGAGGTGATCTGTAGAAATATTAATAAAGTTTTGATGAGAATTGTGAAAAATGATAAATGAAATTGGAATTGACGTACCTGCATCTTTGTTTAGATGGTATGAAATGTGACCAACAAGGTACTGTTCTACTGATCTGCCATTGTTGATCCCATATCTTTCGTGTGTAATCAGAAGAATTCAAAGATCCGAGTTTCCATAAGTTATTATAGAAGATTTCAACCTTTTTGGCTATTTCTGGACAGTTAACAAGATAGATTCCAACTTCCTTCACCTATAGAAATCAAACATAAATACAACCCAATAACTTATTTAAAAATATCACAACAAATTCGTGGCTTATTAGAAGTTACCTGAGTGAGAGATTTCCAGTCATTGTTAGCAGATCCAATATAAACATCTGTAGAATCTGATATCCAAACTTTAGCATGGAGCACACCTGATTCAAACCAATCCTTAATCAATAAGGTTACATTCTGTACATTTGGCCTCCCTGAAGCAAGCGCGGAGGGTTCTTCTGTGTAATCAGGATATACTCCTGAATGCTGCAAAAGCCTGTAAAAAAGTAGAAGAAATTATAGATAAGACCGATGTTGACGTAAGCAATAAAATATACCTAACATTGACATCACGATCAGCAGCGTCTTCAATGGATTTATATACACTTGAGCCATCACCAGAACCAAAATTCTTCATGCTTTCTTCAGAGTATCCATAATCTCCAGAACGAGGATCATTAGGTTGTGCGATTAGTTGCCAGTACTGTGCCATTATGTCCAATTTGTCCGAAGAGTTTCCAGCTAACCATCTAAACACGTCCGCTGATCATATGCATTAAATCATAAATGTGCTAAGTTAAACAAATTGAATTTACTGGTGAGAGGATAAATGACGAATATGAGGAAACATAACGGATTCTCAGTGGTAAAGCGATGCGATTGTTACAGATTTCGATAGTGAATTATTACGAACAATCTGACGATTACATAGAACAATCCGTATTTCAAATTTGATACCAGAAAAGCTAATTTTCCAATTTCAAAATCAGAAGTGAAATCGAATTGATACGTGCGTCATCAACGAATATACCTGATGAAAACAAGGCGTGATAGACGACTTACCGGTGGATAGAACGCCGGGAACGAGAGAGAGCTGAGGCATGTCAGTGGGAATGGATTGGACAAGCCAAGCTTTGCACTGATCATGATGGATCTCTGGCTTTACTGCTAGTAACACAAACCGATTGCTACTACTCAACAACAAGAACAACAATGAAATCAAAATCAGAAATGCTTGTTTCATTGTGGCTTGGATAGGGTTTCTGGTTTACTCAAGAAGTCATAAATGGAATATCATCTTGTTGACTTTTCACACCAACGTTCAACCCGGAACGAATCTCGTTTCGTTTCTGAAAACGAACTTTAATAAATTAACAAACTACTATTAAAAATAACTGGAAAACTGTAATTCAATAATTCAGCTGCTTTTACAAAACTACATTGTTGAAGAAAAACTGAAAGTTTTTATTTATTTATTTATTATTTTTTTTTAGAACCGAGCTAAATCATATTTAATACACATCAATTTTACAATATATATGTTTTTTTATTTGATTAGCTATTTAAGTTTTTTCCGGATCATCATTACACTCCAATTAGCTCTGTTTCGACTTCAATAAGTTTACGTATTCGATTGCTGTTTTGTTACTTTATACATTTGGAACCCATAAAAAAGCACGATCGCTTTGTTGAGGCTACAAGCAGATTATTTTTGTTTGATTTTCAATTGCGGAAAGTACCAAATGAAACTAAACCGTGTCATCATATTTTGTTATTATATCTAGCAACGTGATATACCTTTTTAATCTATATATAGGGATGTCAATGGGGGCAAACGGGACGGGGATTGCATCCCCCGCCCCCGCCCCCAAAATTTTCCCGTTCCCCCGCCCCCGCCCCCAAAATCTCCATCCTTTCCACCCCGCTCCCGCTCCCGAATTCCCCTTCTGACCCCTGCCCCTGCCCCCGTTCCCCCGCCCCTGGTTGATTTTAGGTTACCTTATTTGGGCTAAAAGAAGTTATTGTTTGGACTAAAAGAAACTATTTTTTGGATAACAAATAGATATTTATAACATAATTTTACACGTTACAAACAACTTAAAAACATGTTACGAAGTTCAATAGCCATAGAGATGACATGCATTATGTTCGTAGATATTTTATATCTTAAATGTAAATACCTAAGGTTCTTTTCTCCTCCCATAAGCTAATCCTTATGTGCTCATCATTTCACGATACTCAAAATTTGTGCCTGCATCGAGCACTAATAGTCTTCACTTTTGTCTTGTACCTTACATACATGTTAGAAATGGAGTATGTGAGACATAATTCACTTAAATAAATGCCACAAATTATCGTGAACTTGGACCGAACATATCGACTCAATAACGACTCATCACCTTCTAGTATTTAATATGTGTAGAGGATATTGTTGTATTTCTCTTATTTCTTCATTCCTTTATTGTATATTTTGTATCTATTTATAGATACCTCCTGATGTCATATGGATTCACTCAATTCATTTTACTGTCATGGTATAGAGCCTTAAAGCTCTCCCCATTCATCTTATGCTTTCTCTCCCTGCCCCTCTCACTTCCGTCCTTTCTTCTTCCTCTGTTCTTCCCTCTTCCTTCCATGGCCAACACCTATGATGCTTCAATCACGTTGAATACTTTTTTGCACATGATAACAATTAAACTCAATTCCACAAATACTTTTAATGGAAGAATCAGATGAACCCTATCTTAACCTATCAATACTTGATCTCATATGTCGATGGATCCCTCCCGTGCCCACCCAACACCATCACCGTTGAAAACAAAGCAGTCGTGAACCCTGAATTCACGTCCTAGGTCAGTACCAATCAACGGAGCATCATCAGTCTGCAAGCTTCGTTATCAGAAGAAGCTATCACCTCTATCGTGCGTATGACTACCGCTAGACAAATATAGGTTGCCATCGAAAAAGATTATGGTAACTCATCAATTGAAAGGGTTCATAACCTCCCTAATCAGCTTCGTTTGATTCAGAAAGGAGCCAAATCTGTTGCAGAATCCGGTCGTGCCTTCAAAACCCTATATGATCAGTTGGCTGCGATAAAGTTGATGGGTTTTGAGCATAATAACATCATATGTGATCATGCAACCCTAATTGCTTTGGATCTAAGTTTTTCACTAATTGAACATGCAAATTGAATTCCAAAGCAAAACCCCAGATCTAGCATATATAATTCAAAACTTACATATGAAAAGGGTTTAGAAGATTACCTTGCTTGTTATATAGTAATAACAAGAATTCCTTTGTCGATCTTGACTCTTGAAAGCTTAGTGCGTCAAGTGTTGCACCTCTAATGGCTCACAAACACTTGTAGTAAGAGGATGAGAGGAGAGAGGAGGGAATATGCAAAAAAATCAGCTAGGGTTTCTATGCTCTTAGCATTGGCCAAAAACCCTAAGTCTTGGGGTCTTTAAATAGGTGAGGCTACTAGGGTTTTCAGGTGGAAACCCTAATTTCCTTCTTAGGTCTTAAGTAGCCCATGGACTACTCCTCTAGGAGCCTTGGACGAAATCTATAGGGCCTCCCTATAGTTTTTCATCCACTGCATTCTAAAGGAGTCCAGCAGCCTAATTTTGTAACTATCAATGATTTACAAAACAACCCTTATTCTTTTAATCGGTTTCCTTTAATCACAAAATTAATTCCAAATTAATTTCCGATTAAATACTAATCAAATAATATGATTTCTAATTAATATATTACTTTCATAATATATATTAATAAATTTTTTATTAACCTCTCTCTCCATATGTTATCCTGTCAAGTTGCTAAAGTGAAGGCAACCCAACAGGACCATGCTACTATCAAATCAAGTACATACCAATTTTAGTTATGGCCTTAGACACCTAATCCAACAGTCTCCTACTTGGATAAGTCTAATAACTATAATTGCGAGTACGACTTTAGAATATGATTAGCAATCGTAGCTCTCAAAAGCCACTGTCGAACTCTGACCTAGTCAGTTGTGTGCCCTTAAGATAAGGGATCATATAATCCTCCGTTCTACAAGATATCGTGTGGACAAATGACATGGAACATAACCATTCTCATTGTCCAACTGTTTGTTTCCCGATTTCTGATTTGTATGACAAAGAACTTAATTAAACACATCAACTTAGTCCTGAATGGGTCCGACACATAAGTTAATACAAAATCATTGAGGGGCCCAAGATATCGCTTTTACCCCTTGAGGCAAAAGGAGCAGATAAACTTTGACTTATACACTTGTACTATTTACTCATCAGTCATACACAACAATACGTTTTATAACATCAAGTTACTGATGCGTTTACGTATTATCAATGCACAACCAACTCGTAAACAACAACTCATATATCTTAGTTTAAAGACTATACGATATTATCATCTCACAATTACTCGTGATAAATTCCATGAAGTAATTCAAATAAGCGTGGGTTTAATCCAATACTCAAATCTCCATTTCAGAAGTACTCATAAACGTTGCAAAAAACCATTGCTATGTCTAAAACACTTAGACAATCTACAAACCAATTCATAACGGTCTTAATTCACTACTTACTTCCAAAGTATGATCGACTGTGGATATTCTAATAATCCAATTATTCAGGAAGTAAAACATGCAAATGTGAAACACAAAATAAAAAAATTGACAATAGATAATAAACAATTACTTATAAATAAATCTCCATTATATAATCATCAAATGTCAATTACATTTATATTGTTACAAGTTTCTAAATGTCTATCTAATCGCTAAAACTAATATCACCCTTTAGACCGATGCTCCTCGCATGCTGAACGTGCTTGATCCTACTCAGACCCTTTGTGAGGGGATCTGCAGGATTCTCTTTTGATGATACCCTCTTGGGGATGATGAATCCTTCTTCTACCCGATGTATGATGAAATGATATTTTCCGTCGATATGTCTAGATCTTCCATAATCCCTAGGTTCCTTGGTCAAGGCAACCGCTTCTTCATTATCACAGAAAATCTCCATGGGCTCCTTTATGGCTGGTACAACTCCAAGGTCTCCAATGAATTTCTTCAACAATATAGCCTCCTTTGACGCTTCGCTCGTAGCTATATACTCTGACTCACATCTTGAATCAGCCACGGTCTCCCGCTTGGAACTTTTCAAAGTTACTGCTCCTCCATTGAGTGTAAACACCCAACCAAACTAAGAACGGAAGTTGTTTCGGTCTGTCTGAAAACTAGCGTCACTATAACCTGTGACTCTTAAGTTATCACTGCCTCTAAGCATAAGGACCCAGTTCTTTGTTCTTCGTAGATACTTAAGAATGTTCTTAACTGCTATCCAGTGAGCTTTACCCGGGTTCCCTTGATATCGGCTGACCATGCTCAAAGCAAAAGCCACATCAGGCCTAGTACATGTCATAGCATACATGATCGATCCAACGGTGGAAGCATATGGAATCCGACTCATTTCTGCCATCTCAACATCGGTACTCGGATTCCGAGTCTTACTCAACTTGGTATTGCTATGGATAGGCAACTCTCCTTTCTTGGAATTCTCCATGCTAAAACGTTTTAACACTTTATCTAAGTAAGTACTTTGACTAAGTCTAATTAGTCTTTTACTCCTATTTCTCAGAATCCTTATTCCCAGAATATAAGCAGCCTCTCCTAGATCCTTCATAGCGAAACACTTTCCAAGCATGGACTTAACTTGCAAGGTTAGAATGTCATTTCCTATGAGTAGTATGTCATCAACATACAACACTAGAAAGCTACTATACTCCCACTAGTTTTGACATACACACAAGACTCATCCTCACTTCTAGAGAAACCAAACTCTTTGACTTTCTCATCGAAGCAAAGATTCCATCTGTAAGAGGCTTGTTTCAATCCATAGATTGATTTCTTAAGATTACACACTCTATTTGGGTATTTAGCATCAACAAAACCTTCAAGTTGACTCATGTAAACATCTTCAGCCAGATTTCCATTAAGGAAAGTGGTTTTGACATCCATCTACCAGATTTCATAATCATGAAACACAACGATGGACAATATAACCCTAATAGATTTGATCTTAGGCACTGGTGAGAAGGTCTCATCATAGTCAACCCATGGGGTTTGAGTAAAGCCCTTCGCAACCAGTCATGCCTTGAACATGTGTACCTTTCCATCAATTTCGGTCTTCTTCTTGAAGATCCATTTGCACCCAACTATCTTACGACCTGGTACATTGTCAACCAAGCTCCAAACTTGATTTTCATACACGGATTGGATCTCACTGTCTATTGCCTCTTTCAACTTAGCAGACTCAGGGCCCGCCATGGCTTCATTGTAGTTAGAAGGCTCATCCAAATTTATCAGTGTACTATCACTGATAAACGTATCAGCATCTATAGTAATATGAAAACCATAAAACTCTAGTTTCATTCTAACTTGAGTGGAATGCCTAAGAGGTAATATGAAAACCATAAAACTCTAGTTTCATTCTAACAAATAATAACCCTAAATATTACACACTAAAATTGTGTATAGTGGTAAAGGGATCGAATCCACGGAGATTGGTTCAATTTATAACTCTATGAAAAATCTCTTTGTAAAAATACTTGTAAAATGACAATAAAAATAAAATGGGGGGTTTTGGTGTTTTGAAATACTTGAAACAAACTAGAAGTAATTATGATTTAAATAGACAAATGCAACAAAAATAAGAGTTTGATGTAAAATCAATAAGGGAGAGAGGGTTGACTTAAAGTTTCCTCACTTTGACTTTTGATGAACATATCATTAGAATCCAATGGTGCAATACTTTGATTTAAATCCTTAATTTGGCTATAGTAATCCAAGAAGCTTGAGATTACCTAGAATTTTCTTAATTGTTGAAATGGCTAGAGAAGCTCATAACAATTTCCTTAGTCAAAGTCACTAATTCCAAATAGCATGTAATTAGTGAAAGTCAACTAGCATTAAGAACCAAAGAGTCACCAAATCCAAGAGGGGTCAAATGCTTTCACCACCATGTTGGAGGAAATGTTTTTATAATTGTGTGAAGCAAAAACAACACAAAAATCATTTGTTGCTTGCTAATTTGAGGATCCTTTACTTAATCAAGAGATTAGCCAACTAATCACCACAAACACATTTAAAATCATGAACTAAAACATACAAGTAGTGATAAGATGTTAAAACACAAAACATTCCCATAAAGATTTAAGAACATGTTCATGGATTCTTCAACATTCAACAAAAGTTCAAAGGATTAACCAAAAGTCAACCAAGATTAGTTTAGCCAAGTATGACTAAACCCAAAGAAACAAAGTTAGAGAAAATTGTACCAAACATTAAGCATGAATCAAGAGGTAAAAATATGATGTTCTTCAAGTGTTCTTGGCCTTCCAAAGTCTTCAAAACTCCAGAGAGAATCTCCAAAAATCGGATGGCCAAGAGTATGCAAAAGATGGGCACCAACCTTCCTCAAATAGCTCAAAAGAAGAATTTCCGAAACTGCCACTGCAGGAGGTTGCGCGACCCGCGTGCTGTTGCGCGGGTGGGTTGCACGGGTGGTCCCTGGATGTAGCATCTTTGAGGTTTTGGGCCTCCATAGCTTAGCCCACTTGGCCCAGTTCGAGTCCAATCAGCTCCTAGCCCATTTTTCTTCAAGTTTTCTTCAATTTAAGCCCAATTTGGCTTCTCCAAATGATTCATAGCTTGTAAACTCGCCCGATTAATAATCTATGCACGCTTGAATATACTCCCGCATCTTGCAAATTTAAAGTTTATTTCTCTCAAAGTCTTCAAATAATCATCAAGCTCGCTCCATGCATCATCTCCACTACCCATCAAGCCTAAGATCCTTGTTGTCTACCAACTCCCATCAATTTCCATACGTCCCGAACACTCCTGCTCCGCTAGACCCGAAAACCTGCAATCATGCTCACAAGGATCGAAAGTACCCGAAATAGTCATAAAATAACAAAAAGGAAAATATGCATGGAAATTATCTAAATTATGAATGAAATATGCTAAAATAAACTATGAAAAGAAGTAAACAAAACAAACTATCAATCTCGCTGTCTATTGCCTCTTTTAACTTAGCAGACTCAGGGCCCGCCATGGCTTCATTGTAGTTACAAGGCTCATCCAAATTTATCAGTGTACTATCACTGATAAACGTATCACCATCTATAGTAATATGAAAACCATAAAACTCTAGTTTCATTCTAACTTGAGTGGAATGCCTAAGAGGTAATGACTCGTCAATTGGTTCAACAAGAATTTCTTCCTCGGGTTGAGTGCTAGTATTAGAGGTTCCTTCACCGCTTGACTCTTGAATTTTTTCAAGATCAATTATGCTCCCACTTTCCTCTTCGCATATGATTTCCATCTCGCGAAAAAATCCCCTTCGTGCTATGAAGACCACGTTCTCACTAGGTCTGTAGAACAAGTATCCAAAGGACTTATGTGGGTAGTCGATGAAAATACATCGCTCACTTCGAGGTTCAAGCTTGTCGTGAGTCTCTCACATAACGAAAGCTTCACAACCCTAAAACTTGATATGTGCCAACGCGGGAACCTTCCCTGTCTACATCTCGTGAGGTGTTTTGGAAACCTTCTTTGAAGGGAACATATTAAGGATATGGGCGACACTCTCTATGACATACCCCCAGAATGAGATTGGTAGCGAAGCTCGACTCAACATGGAATGAACCATGTCCAACAAGGTTCGATTACACCTCTCAGCCACACCATTAAGTTGTGGTGTCCTAGGAGGTGTCAACTGTGAAACAATTCCACATTCCTTGAGG
The DNA here is from genome assembly GCF_002870075.4 of Lactuca sativa. NCBI lineage: Eukaryota > Viridiplantae > Streptophyta > Magnoliopsida > Asterales > Asteraceae > Lactuca > Lactuca sativa. The sequence continues at coordinate 126,303,621 of NC_056630.2, read as the reverse complement.
TAGTCGTGGAACTCGATACTAAGATACTCACCACCCCTATCAGATTTGAGCATCTTGATCTTCCTGTCCAATTGATTCTCGACTTTGTGTTTAAACTCTTTGAACTTTTCAAAATTTTCTAACTTATGCTTGATTAAGTAGATATGTCCATATCTGCTATATCATCGATAAAAATCACATAAAACCGACTCACATCCCTTGTGGTGGATCTGAAGGTCCTACACACATCGATGTGTATGAGATCCAACAATCCTTCACCTCTTTCACACGAACCTGTGAAAGGTGATTTAGTCATCTTTCCAAGCAAATAAGACTCGCATGTATCACCCGACCTTAGGTCAAATGATTCAAACACTCCATCCTTTTGGAGTTGGGCAATGTGCTTGTTGTTGATATGTCCAAGACGACAATGCCACAAGCATGCTTTATCTAAACCATTAGACGAATCAATTTGTAACACACTATTTCGTAAATTGTCTACAAACATCACAGTTTCATATACACCATCACAAGGCAATGCTTCAAAATAAAGTACACCATTATATAAGTATTAATAGAACCAATTTCATTATTAAATGATAATCTAAAACCTTGTCTGTACAAACCATGAAAGGAAATATATTCCTCGTCATTTCTGACGAGTAGCAACCATTATTTAAGTCTAAACATAATCTACTACTAAGCTTTAAAGAATAAACACCGATCTTGGTAACAAGTGACGATCTCCTATTCCCATTATCAGGTTCGTCTTCCCAAGCTCCACATCCTCACTTCTTTTTAGTCCCTGCAAGTCAGAGCATATGTGAAAACCACATCCTGTATCAAGGACCCAAGAATTAGAATGCGATGAGTTTTTAGACAAAATAGTGTAAATACCAGCCGAGGTAGGCTTGATCTTGCCATCCTTGATATCCTGTAGGTACTTGGGGTAGCTTCTCTTCTAATGTCCATTGTCTTGACAGTAGAAGCACGTTGCTTCTTTTCGATCTGAGGCAGGAGGGGCGTTAGCACTGGATTTTTCTTTAGATCCGCTAGAGGACCCTTCATGTGACTTTCCCTTCCAATTTGACTTTGAGGGAGCTTTCCTCTTTTTCCCCTTTCCTTTTCAAATAGTTAGGACTAGATCAGCAACAGGAGTAGGAGTGGATTCAATAATTTTCCCTTTCAATCCACTTTCAACAGTTATCAGCAATCCTTGAAGTTTACTCAATGTGACTTCCTCATTGCTCATATGATAAGTCGTTTTGAACTGATCATAACTAGGAGGCAAAGAGTTCAGGACCATGTCAATATGTAACACCGTAAAATTTAAAACAATTTTTCATTTAATTTTTAATAAAACATTTCATTATTAAATCTTCCAAAAGTCAAATATCCAATGTTTCCACAAAATACATAACATAATCCTTAACCCAAGATCTCAAAAACATGACATCTGCAAGTGTGTACTGATCAAGTTGGCGCCTTCCCGCGATCCTCACTAGTACCTGAAACACATAATACATAACACTGTAAGCACAAATGCTTAGTGAGTTCCCCAAAATACCACATACTGCACATACGCCTTTCCAGGCCATAGGATCTTCCGATCCAAGTGTCTCAGGGGATTTCCATCCCAGACTCTGTTGACCTTCCGGTCCATATCATCTTGACCTTCTGGTCCACATCATACTCATATCACATAACATATCACATATAACTTACATCACATATACATCATACACATAAGACCTTTTGGTCACACATAATTACCCCATCGGGTAAGGCATAGTGAGAAGACTCACCTCGATGATGTCGGATAATCACTCGTGCCCAATCTCCCGACATATCATCAACCTATATCATAAGTACAACTCTCATTAATACTTTCCTGACTTTGTTTGATTAATACTATCAAGTCAACACTAGTCAACCTTGGTCAACGGTCAAACTTTGACCCGACTCGTCGAGTTGCCCGAAGGCACTCGACGAGTTCCATCGCGTACTCACGTCCTCTAGATCCCTTCTGACTCACCGAGTCATTCCCCAACCCGGCGAGTCACCAACTGTGTGATTTATGGGGAAACCCTAACCCTACTCGTCGAGTCTGATCTTGGACTCAGCGAGTCCATCCCATGCACAAACCAAACTGACCTCCCGAGGTCAGATCTATTCCATTAATCCATAGATCCGACCTTCCCAAGCATGATAATCACGTAAAGTCCATATCTTGATGCACAAACAACATCTATTTGATCCTATATGATGTTTTAGATTCAATTATCATAACCCATGGTCAAAATCCCCATTTATCTTCATAAAGCTTGATGAGTAAGGCTCTCTGGACCTCTATAGATCCAGATCTAAAGCCTCATCACAAATAGGGACTAATTGGACATCAAATCTAACCAATAAAGGGTCCAAGAAGCCCTAAATCCATATGATCATCATAACAACAGAAGGGGAGCCAAATTATTACCTCAAACGTGATGCTCTGAGCTCCAAATCCACAGAATGTCCACCTTCTTTGCTTCCTCTTGGATAGAACCTCCTTTTCCTTGCTAAACAATACTTCAAAGGTCAACAATGGCTTCCTCTCTCTCCCAAAACGCTCAAGCACTCTAGGGTTTCTCTCAAGGGACTGATAGACGCAAATGACGGCCCTAAGGGCCTTTAAATAGGTCTCAAACCCGAGAGATTAGGGTTTCATTAATCAGCTCGGACTCGCCGAGTCCACCCATGAACTCGCCGAGTCCGGTCATCAATCCAGATGAGAATTTACGACCCTACTCGGCGAGTCTAAGCACCAACTTGCCGAGTCCTTCCACAAACTCCAAAATAAATGAATAAAATAATATACCTGGGAATCCGGATGTTACAATTCTCCCCCACTAGAATCAGACTTCGTCCTCGAAGTCTTATTTTGCAAACAACTCTGGATGCTGCTCACGCATCTCACGCTCCGGGTTCCAAGTTAACTCTGACCCCTTCCAATGCTACCACTGGACCCGCACCAGAGGCACTTCCTTGTTCCTCAGAACTTTGATCTTCCGATCCCTAATAGCCACCGGTCTCTCAACATAGTTCAGGCTCGCATCCACCTGAATATCCTCTAATGGTACCACTGCCAACTCGTTGGCTATACACTTTCTCAGATGAGATACGTGGAAGGTGTCATGAATCTGACCCAACTCTGCAGGTAGTTCCAACCGGTAGGCTACCCTGCCTACCCTCTCGATCACCCTGAAAGGACCAATATATCGGGGCCCCAACTTGCCTCTCTTCCTGAAGCGGATCACTACTTTCCAAGAAGAGACCTTCAGGAGTACAAAGTTGCCGACCTGAAATTCGAGCTCGGACTGGCGCCTGTCCGCATAACTCTTTTGGCGACTCTGAGCGGTCAGCAACCTCTGCCTAACCTGCTGTATCTGCTCTGTCGTCTGAAGCACAATCTCTGTACTACCCATCACACGTTTCCCTACCTCTCCCCAGCAGATAGGAGTCTGACACCTCCTCCCATACAACAGCTCAAAGGGTGGCATACCAATGCTCGAATGATGGCTGTTGTTGTAGGAAAACTCTGCCAAGGGCAAATACGTGTCCCAACTCCCGCCGAAATCCAACACACATGCTCGGAGCATGTCCTCGAGTGTCTGAATCATCCGTTCACTCTGCCCGTCAGTCTGTGGGTGGTATGCGGTACTAAAATGTAGCCTCGTACCCAATTCCTCATGAAATTTCTTCCAGAATCTGGAAGTAAAACACACATCTCGATCTGAGACAATCGAGATCGACACTCCATGTTGCAATACCACCTCCCTCACGTACACCTCTGCCAACCTCTCAGCGGAAGAGCTCTCACTGATAGCAAGGAAGTGAGCGCTCTTTGTCAACTTGTCGACAATCACCTAAATTGCATCGATGCCCCTTGCAGTCCTCGACAATTTGGTAATAAAATCCATAGTAATCTGTTCCCACTTCCACTTGGGAACCTCTAATGGCTGCAACTTACCATGCGGTCTCTGGTGCTCGGCCTTAACCCTACGACAGGTTAGGCACCTCTCAACGAACCACGCGACGTCCCTCTTCATACAGGGCCACCAATACTCCCTCTTCAGGTCAAAATACATTTTAGTGGCCCCGGGATGGATCGAGAACCTCGATCTATGCGCCTCCTACATCAAAATTGTACGCGTCCCGCCCACAAACGGTACCCAAATCCGACCCTGAAAAGTCATAAGCCCTCGGCTATTCGTAACGAACTCCGACACCTACCCGATAACCCTCTCTCTCTTATGATTCTCCGGTCTCACTGCCTCAGCCTGGGCCCCTCGAATGGTGTCCAACACCTGAGTCATCACAGTCAATCTCATACAAATGTCTCGTACTAGGGCACTTTCTGCTCTACGACTCAGGGCGTCGGCTACCATATTAGCCTTGCCCAGGTGGTACAGGATCTCACAATCATAATCCTTTACCACATCCAACCACCTCCTCTGCCGCATGTTCAAGTTGGGATGATCCATCAAGTACTTCAAACTCTTGTGGTCCGTGTATATGGTACACTGAACCCCATACAAATAGTGACGCCAAATCTTGAGGGCGAACACTACTGCCCCCAAATCCAGATCGTGAGTGGGATACCTCACCTCATGAGGCTTCAGCTGCCTCGATGCATACACTATCACATGCCCCCTCTGCATGAGCACTGCACCTAGCCCGGATATAGATGCGTCACAATAAACCACGAAATCATCAACTCCATCTGGGAGGCATAGCACCGAGGCTTCACACAACTTCTGGCTAAGAGTCTCAAACGAGGTCTGCTGCTCTGGACCCCATGAGAAAGCAACACCCTTCCGGGTCAAACTAGTGAGTGGCACTGCAATCCTGGAGAAATCCTGAATGAATCTCCGATAATAACCGGCCAACCCCAGAGAAGTCCTGATCTCGGAGGCAGACTTCGGTACCTCCCAGCTCATCACCCCCTCAATATTGG
>NC_056630.2:125691143-125693643 GCF_002870075.4 Lactuca sativa | reverse complement strand
ATATTTATATATATATATATATATATATATATAATATATAATGTAAATATTATACAAACCGATGAAGTATTATGGAGTTAGGGTACCTAAGTTTATATAAGGTTGTTAGGTATATTCACTTTACTTTTATATATATATATATATATATATATATATATATATATATATATATATATAGTAAATATTATACAAACCGATGTAGTATTATGGAGTTAGGTATCTAAGTTTATATAAGGTTGTAGGTATATTCACTTTACTTTTATATATATATATATATATATATATATATATATATATATATATATATATATATATATATATATATTATATATATATATATATATATATATATATATATATATATATATATATATATTTATATATATATATACTAGTTATTTCATATGCGCTAGAGATCTTCTCGCTAACAAATGACACATAGAAACCATATGGTTAAGAAACGAAAAGTTGGACTACCAATGCAATAACAATACAACCATAGGACATTTCTGTTATTTGCTCTGTAAAATTTAGTGCACCAAATACCTGCTAAATGGAACTCGATCAATTAAGGAAACTCGATGAAAAGAATAGAACGATATTCTCGATCAACTATTATAGGTGCAAACTTGCAATGAAGTTATTAGAAACCTTACTTTTCCGCTAAGGTGATCAATCAAATGCAAAAATATAAGGAAACTCGATCAATATATTAGGAAACTCAATCGAAAGGAAAAAAATTGTCAGGGAACCGATAATTAATATTTTTATAGAGATTTTCTATCAAACATACATACAAGAAGTATTAATTAATAACAATTATTATCATAATTAAATTTAAAATATATTAATTATAAATAAAATACCATAAATAAATGTAAAATTCATTAATAATCTTGGTAATTAATACATATTATATTTAATTATGATAATATTTTTTATAATTAATACTTTATTTATATAAAATAAAGTAAGGACGTATATTATTCTTATATTATATTTGCAATCGGAAGTTATCAGAAACAGTAATTTCGGGCTCACGATAACGATCAATTGTCAAAAACGAAGCATAGAATGGGCTATCATGGCTGACGAGATAATGGAACACATAAGAGCAGAGCCGCTCATCTGAACATAGATTTGTCCTCCGTTGATTGGAACTCTGTAAGCTCCTCCCAATTCAGATTTTGGCATCAAAAGGTACTTACTACGTGTTACATGGGGTGTCTCCTGTGTTCTACATTTGAGTTTCTATGTTATCTTTTCTGTATTTATTACTTCAGTGATGATGATGACGACGACTTCAATGAGGAGGAGTCGCTGGAAGTCCCAGACCAGTGGACCCCTCCTGAAATCAACCCTACACACCAGAGGTAGCTACTTGAAGAATTACATTACTTCATATATTTTCCCTCAGCCTCTCTGTAATGTTTGCATTTATAATTCTGTATGTTGTTATGTGATGTATTAATAATGCAGGAGAATCTGCAACAGTGGCTTATATAATGAAAAGGTAGAGATCAGTTTGTTATTCGTGCTGGATCAGAAACCGAAATCATGTGGAATGATGCGAGACAACTGAAAGCTGATTCTGTGACAAACGCCCTGTGAGTTGGATTCTATCAAAAATCCTTTAAAATTCCACGTTCTTGTATTTTCACCATTCATAGGGATAGGGGAGGGTGTAGAAGGATTCAATTCCATTCTTCATGAATGTTTGTTACTTACATTGGAGTTTATTCAATTTCTGCAGTTTTGGACTGAAAGTTTTGTTCAGTGGTCTCCATGGGAACCTACTTAGCCACCGTCCACCAGCAGGGTGCTGCTGTGTGGGGTGGTGCCACCACTTTTAACCGCCTAAGGGGCTATGCTCATCCACAGGTTGCTTATGGTTATACTTTTCTTTTTATGGTTAAATGCAAGAAATAACAACATACCTTCATGTATTTGTTTTATTGTAACATTCTACTTTCATTTCATCCTACTAGTTACACATTGTACTTTTGAGAAATCTATCTAATTATTGGAATGTTGTTCAAATACAAAGTGGAAGTAGGATGCTATGATAAACAATAAAATGAAAGTAACATTGCTATTTCTTGTATTTATTTCAATGGTGTTATACTTTATTTAAATCATGCATACGATCTTAAAAGTGTGTTGTTGCCTGTAGGTTAAACTCATCGAGTTCTCTCCAGGTGAGAAATATTTGGTCACATATAGTAGCAGCAGCCATGACGATATGCATGTAAGAAGCATATTATTTTGTCTATTTTTTTTTTTCTATTATTACAATATATTATAACAGTTAACAATAATATTATTTGTTGGCTTTAATTTGCTCATAATCAGAGGGTAAACATATTCGATGTGAGAACTGAAAAAGTATGAGAGATTTTGAGGGAAGTGGCAATGATTTTGCAGATGGAGGGGTTTCTGGCCGGTTTTCAGGTAATCTATTACCATTCCATCTTAAAAGGAACATGATTCCTTTCATTTA